>NW_027499003.1:0-73429 GCF_021521415.1 Bidens hawaiensis
TGACTGTGATCGTAAAATAGACACTTAAAAGAAAGCCCGAACAGGATCCCTGACCCTTTTCAAGAGACACCTATGGATTTCTAACAAATTTTAACGCATACCAGTATTGAAAATCAAGTTCCTTTACGGTCACCTAATATATAATATAGTTGCTTTATACGAAATCCTGCCTTACAGTGCGGAAATCAAAGGCAATTTACTATATTTAATTGGTTTGATAGGACTCCTTATGAAGAACTAAATCTAGTAAGATTAAATAGTAAAGACTTATCAATAACCTAGCACTTTACAGATTATCAGATTAGCTGCACACTTAGGTTTATTTGACAATATTATTCCTATGACCTTATTATGACATCAATCATAAAATAATCAAAAACACGAAGTAATTGACCTAATAGCAATCATATCATATAACAAACAATAATCAAGGAAAACTATGGAATAAAACTCATCAAACAATCCTAAGCAGTCATATGCATCAATTAATTGTAAATAAATCTTTTACTAAACCATAAAAACCATAACGATAAACAATCCCAAAGTCAAATCAAAACATCAAAGTAGGTTCATCATAAGCCTAGATAATTCATACAATTTAGCCTAACATCTTAAATTTAATAAAAACAAGCAAATAAGAATTCATGGCGGTAAATAAACGAAAACGAAAGAAATGGATAAAACTCGTGTTCTTCGTCTTCAACTAATGCGCGCCACCACCGAATGATTCTTCGACTCCAAAGCTGCAAAAAGCTGATCTCGTAAGCCCCGTAACTCCCCAAAATCGCCTGGAACTTTTAGGTTATGCTTAAGGGTGAGTTTAGGGGTCTTTAAATAGGAAACAGGTTGCCTAAAATACGAAAGTCGGTTGGAATAATCTGGAAGCACTCCCATAGCGCTACGCGGTGGCCCTCACCCCCTTGGTCGCGCGGCGCTCCGTCTAGGGGGGGTCACCCAGTCTGGTCTGGTCCGGTTCCTTCCTGGTTCGGTCCGGTTCGTTTCCTGATGCTCCGGTTCGCCGGTTTAGCTTGCTTTTGATCGTTTTTTGCCCTCTTAACCATGAACAAGTCTCGGGACCTACATTTATTCAAATAAGTTAGTAGTATACAAATTCTAACAAAAACCGAACATAAACTAATAAAATATTAAGTACAATGTACACGGGAATTATGTATATTAAACGTTATATCAAATATCCCCACAGTTATTCTTTTTTCGCCCCTAAAAAAGTGTCATTGCAATGGGATCAAAATCGGAGAAATACAGGTTTAAAAACACATTAGGTTATCTTAAAATTTAGAACAACGCAAAAACTGCGATCACCGATGTTGTTGTCCACTTAAACCCATGCATTTGTCTTTACCGGGACAAGTAAGATCCAACTATTATTATTATTATTATTATTATTGTTGTTGTTGTTGTTGTTATTATTATTATTATTATTTTGTATATAATCTAGTGGAACCCACAGTCAAGACCCTTTTTATTTTAGATTTCACCGGATCAAACCACCCCAACTTGACTTAAACCTCATAAATAGCATATTAAAACATTGTTGCCCATTTATCATGAACAGCTAAGACGATCAAGCATATTGTTTATCCACCTAAATTTACACATCAAAGTCTACCAAGCAGCCATTAGATACGATTGAGGTTCAATTATTCAACTAACTAGCTAGTGTTCCCCACTACATGACAAACCCCTATTATCAAGCAATACCTCGGACCCATTACCACCCGTGATTTTACAAGTTTCCATCTGTCGGTTTACATACGTCGTGTCTCTAGTTGATCATGTTCTTAATGGTATAGGACGCAAGTAAGAGGACCACGTATGACTAATAGCGGGATGATCACTGGATCATCAAGATTTTACTTTACTGTAATTGATGTAAGTGAGTGTAATGATTGCAGTAAACTGCAGGTATATGTTTAAAAGCTTTTATTTATTTAAATATCCGAAGATACCCAGATGAACAACCGTAAAATGACCCGTGGTCTCCAAACCCGAGGCATCCCATCAATACAAGATTTAAGGCTATAAAACCATATGCCCATGAAGTGTTAACCACTAAAACTAGAAGTGCAAGTTTTAAGTTTATATCACCGGCTACACGGTATACTCTAACGTTTAAACCTACCCAAGCATCGTATGATAGCGTATTCAGATTTTCTATAAAATTCACAATTTTCTACAATCAAACTAAAAATGAGGCTTGATATGGCAGACCTTTCATCTCGTATTTTATACAGACTCAACATGTTTCCCACTAAAAATCATATTTAATCGTTTATAAACCAACTAGCAAACTACCGTTTCATTTTTAAGGCTGAGCCTACCGACACATCCCAAGTCAAGTGCGTTGTAACATCCTAGAAAAATCCATATTTATTTTGGACTAAAAATGTCAACTTTGAAAGTTGGAGGATTAAAATAATTTCAAAATCAAGTAATGGGAAAAATGAGATAAGGAAAAATTAAGCATCTTATGTTTAAGGAAGTAGGAAAATCCATCCCACATGGATAGATGAAAGAAAATGGGAAGCATTCCATGAGAATAAATAAGGAATGGAATTTTCATCCCATATGGAAACAAACAAAGAAATGGAAGCTCTTTATAAGGAAGCAAGTTTCCATAGAAATGTTTTAATGTGGCTAACCACTCTCCATAGTCTTAGTGGAGGGTGCGAAGCACCCGACGCGCACAGCGCACGGACTCGGACTCGGACTCGGATGATGGGCGTAATATGACGTTTTGATGGCGCACTTTGCACTTCGCAAGCTCGCATCGCGAAGGGCCGCTTTAGTATTTTTGGAAATGGAAGTATGATCAAGAAGTGACAAGTTATCGAAGACGAGGGACCAAAAGATGAAAATCAGATTTCAGGACCCATCGCGCTACGCGATAAGCCCAAAAAGATCACCATCGCGCTACGCGATGGGGTCGCATGAGTCACCAGACACGTGGCAGACGCTAGGGCTGAGTCAGCATGCCACGCGTCAAAACCTGACATCGCGCTACGCGATGCCCCAGTAGAAAGAACTATCGCACTACGTGATGGTTCCCAAAATCGGCTATAAAAGAGGAGGCTCACGGCACTTCCATTCTCACACCAAAACACCACCACTCACACACACTTAGCATCGAGAAGCGTGCCGACCTTGTAGTGCGTTTCAAGCCCCGAAGTTCTGACGATTTAAGCCTCAATACGTGATAGACGTAGAAGCGCTCCCCGTACAAACTTAGGCATATAAACTCCAAATACCGCATAAGGTAGGGGTTCTGCCTAAATATTATTTTATTATTATATTATATGGCTTAGACCATAGTCAGGGGTATAGCCCAAAACCTTGATCATGATTATGTTTATAATAGCTTTATACATGCAAAAGTTATAGTTAAAATAATGTTTATTTATGATTAAGAAACATAAGCTTTTACATACAAGCAGATATAATAGTTTCTTCATAACTAAGAAATGTAAGATTTTACATACCAGGGTTATAGTCAATTCAATGTTTCTTCTTGACGAAGAAACCTATCGATTGATGTTTCTTCATGAAGAAGAAACTCAACACATGATTTGTAAACAAATGAAAAGATTATGAGTCTAAATATTTTATTCAAACAAATGATCAGTCAAGGTTTAAAGCTATCAAAACCAGATTAAAGGTCTGTAGCTGGATCAAGAGACGATCCGAGAATTTATATAAGCTTATGTTATTACATAGATCAATCATTCATTCACAAGGGTTTTCAAACGAGATCACCACATCATTCAAAAAAGACAATCACAATCACAGGTGAATACGTTAAACCTTTTACAGTCAGATAAACGGGTTGTTTATCTTAAACAGTCAGTCAAATATGAGATTACGTGATCTCTACATTTTAAAGGGATTACGTGATCCCTAAGTCACAAGGTAGATAATAAAAGCAACTCATACTGAGTACACATGTGTCTGGATCCAAACATATCTGTTAACCTATCAATCAAGGCTACGTGGCCGCAGGCTTACAGACATAACGAAAGTTCTCCAATGAGCATCAGTTGTTGGAGAACCATAATTGTGGGTGTATGGCAGTGGCACAAGTTCCCAGAAATAAGAGACGTTTCTGCTGAGTTTGTTCCAAAACTATCTTGTCAGTCAAATGTTTTCAGAGTCAACGATTCACCAGCATATAGCTGACGTATTTTTCCCCTCATTACAGGAAAGCAAGTATAGCACAGATAGCAAGGGATAGGAGTCACTCTTGGAGATAGATGCTCGCAGATAGAGATGGCTCAGTTTTTAATAAATAAAATATTGTAAACAAGAATTAACAAAGGTTTATAAATCAAATACTTGAAAATATTTATTATTCAAGAGGTTTTCAAAATAAATTAATATAATCAAAGACTTCCGTTAATAACCCGCAACTCTGATATATTTTCAAAACAGGTACCAACTACGGGTGTCACGCCTAGGCCCTAAGTCGGGGTGTGACAGGTTGGTATCAGAGCCATCGTTCTTAGCAAATTAGGTATTAAACTATACCTAGGCTTTGAGCAGAAATAAGGTTATGCTTAAAATATTAATATTCAATTAAGAATATTAATTGATATAGTCATTAAATGATTAGATATAAGATTCAATCTTATCATAGCGATATTGATAGGTACTTGAATAAAAGTATTTTAAGCATAAAAAAACTATTATGAATAAGATAGGAACACGATCCTATTCCCAATCAAACATCGTACAGATGTCTGATCGCCAATCCAGTCGAGGATCATTCCATCCTCCGTCAGGTAAAGGAAAAAGGGCCTATAGGGATAGCTTTACTCCCGACCCCAATATCTAGTAGTGAAGACTCGTATCACACCTCAATTGAAGAAAATTCTGATTCCTTCGATTCCAATATCCCACTAGCCCACATCATTAGAAGACAAGGTGTGCGAGGAACAGGATCAAGTGGATCAAGTAGATCCCAGAAATCAATAAAGTCAAAGGGAAAAGGAATAATGACTGATCCAGAAGTAAATTCTCAAGGGCGGGAATATTTCAATTACCCAATAAATCAAGATCCTTACTTTGTTCATCCTCAAAATGAACATTGGAGTACAAGATATGAAGGAATGTACCAATTCATAGATAATCCAACATGCTATGGAATAGATGTTTCAAAAGTAGCTGAATCAACGTTCAACGAGATAGAAATGGAAGAAGAGAAGGAAAAAGAACGAGAAAAAGGAAAAGAAAAGGAGACAGCTGAGAATATCAAAAAGGATAGCAAGATCAAGAAACTGATCATCCACTGGAAGAAATAAATAGAATAGTAGCTATAAACAAATATAGCTATAATAAATTTTGTGCACTCTTGTAACTACAATAATGTTGATACACGTTTTGTACGTCCCAGTCTTTATCAGGGCATTAATGTATTTAGTATAAAGTATAGGGGTCTTAATGTAAATATGGCTAAATGAGCCATTCGCTCTAATGTAATGTTACATTCGTTACCCAGTAACGAATGTAACACGTTCGTCTAATTGTAAGCTCATTCGTTAACCCTGTTTAACGAATGAGATAACGAATGAGGGCTATTCGTTATATGTTAAATGTATTAACGAATGAAGAGTTCATTCGTATGGTTTAATGTAACGAATGACACATTCGTTAACTGTTAAGTTAACGAATGTGGTCATCCTCTATATATGGTCTGTAAATTATTCATTAATAAAAAAGTTTTCAGTTCAGTGATCATTCTCTCTCGTTACTCTGTCAAATTGTAACGTATTCTAGCTTAATCGTATATCAATCAACATGTGTATCGTTGTTATCAAGATCTAGATCCGTATCCATGTTCCTTCAAATAAGATGAATAAAAGATATGTTTTAAATTTCCTCAAATATTGAACTTGTCTTTAAAATTTTATTGTAGTATGTCAAGAATAGAAAACATAATTCTCCAAGTAAGTAAAAGAAAATCCATCAATGGGATTGAGGAAAGGTCCAGGTGGACAGATTTCAAAAGATAATTTGCTCCAAGACAATGACATATAAAATATTAAGAGAAATTCTCAAAAGACTATTGATTTAAGAACAAAGATAATTAGAAAATCACACATTGGTGACGAGAAACATGAATTTGTTATTCACATGATTATCCTAACGTCATTCTTCAATCAAAGAAAAAGCATCGAGATTGTGCCTTATGATAGATAACTTCAAGAAAGAGATATTAGAGGAAAGAAAAGGAAAAGCCAACAAGAGATCTTCTACAAATCCTCTGGAAATACAACAAAATCATTAAACGTAGTATAAATAGATACTTCATACTTATATATCGTATCATGCAATTATTTGCGAACATTTATTATCAATAGTATATTTCTTTCATAAATAAATTATGTTTACAGAAATGTCAAATCCAATTAATCAAGAGAACAATGATGAAACTTCAAATCAAAGAAGCAACAAAGTATCCGAGCATGCCCAGGAGATTCCTGAGCAATTTATGGTCAAAGTACAAGAAATGATTAATAATGCAATCAGTCCTCTCGTCGATGCAATGAAAGGAGGATCACATAAAAGTAAATCTTTGCATACAAACAAAATTGTTTGAACTCATCCATACTGAAATCCTGCTGATCAAGAAGAAAGCGTTCATAGTTCTAGTGCTAATAACAGTCTCAATTGTGATTTTAAAAAGAAGTTAGTAATTCAAGGTTGTAATTTCAAGAATTTTCAAGTTTATGGACCAAAAGAATTCTATGGCGATCAAGGTGCCATATCAGCATTACGATGGCTTGAGGAACTCGAGTCTATCGTCATTATAAGTCAATGTACTGAGATTCAAAAGATTCAGTACGCGCCACAATTATTCAAAGGTGAAGCCTTAGAATGGTGGAATGACCTAATTATGACAAAGGGTAGAGAAATCTTGTACCAAATGGAATGGGAAGCATTCAAAGAACTTGTGATACGAAGGTTCTGTCCCATGCATGAAAGAGATCTTATTCAGACCAAGTTTTTGAATCACAAAGTGGAAGGCAAAAATCTCAGGGAATACAATACTAAGTTCCATGAGTATTGTAGACTGGTACCACATATGGTAACACCCGAGTACAACAAAGTGACCCGGTATATCTGGGGATTACCTCGAGAAATCAGAGACATGGTGAGATCTAATCTTCCTCAAACAGTTGACTCAGCCATGGAATTAGCTGGATATCTTATGAATGGTCTTATCAGAAATCAAGAGGAAGATAAGAATGAGAAGCAAAAGGAAAGAGAAATGGAGATAAAGAAAATGAATAAAACTAAAGAGGAAGGGTTACTTAAATTTACAAGACCAATCTGTTCGAATTGTGGAAGGAGACATCATGGGAGATGTTTAAGATCAAATAACATTCCCAAAACCAATCCATTTGTCACATGCACCTTCTGCAAGAAAATTGGCCATTCAGAAAATGATTGTAGAAGGAAAACAGTTGTGTGTTTTAATTGTGGAGAGAATGGGCATTTCAGCACAGAATGTCCGAAGAAGATAAACAATGTAAGTGGAAGCGGAGCCAAGAAAGGAAACGCCAGAATCAATATGTTAACATGCAAGAAGCATCTAGCGATCAAGAATAGAAGCATATAAGAGAAGAGTATGCTGAATGAATGTGCAAGATTCCAAGGCATTAGAAATAACTAATAGTTAAGTTAGCTCTTATAAACTGCTTGTAACTCATTTTAAATGAGAAGTTTGTAACCATAATAGGGTCTTTAAATCCCTAAATGTAAATAAAGAAATATATTAGCATATAGATCGTGTCTTTACACAATAATGCTTATATTCATTAAAGAGACGGTTTTATCCGAAATACAACAAGAATGTAAAGACTATATAGTTAATATAGTCTATCATCTGGAAAGATAAAATAAAGGATGCAACAATCGGATAAAAGGAGTATGTTTTTCGGTTACATGAACATGGGAAGTTCAAAGAAATAACCGATTGACATAGACTGAAGAAATCCGTCAAGTTTATCAAAGAAAGGATAAACGTGAGACCAGTAGAAGTATCTTGAAAGTTATCAGGAAAAATAAGTTGAAAGGATTTGATAAGTTTGAATCCAAGAAGATATTTTATTTAACATCAGTAAATGATTAGAATACAAAAGGTAAGGTAAATAACTAAACACAACTGGCCACTGTGCTTAGCAATTTACAATTACTTATGATATTCTGAACCATTGACTGATATTATTAATTAAGATGTCATTTCAAGTTAAACTCGAGAATCAGATTAGAAAGAATCTAATCATACAAACTTAAGTCTGCGAATCTCGAGGATGAGATTCATTCTAAGGTGGGGAGGATGTAACATCCTAGAAAAATCCATATTTATTTTGGACTAAAAATGTCAACTTTGAAAGTTGGAGTATTAAAATAATCTCAAAATCAAGTAATGGGAAAAATGAGATAAGGAAAAATTAAGCATCTTATGTTTAAGGAAGTAGGAAAATCCATCCCACATGGATAGATGAAAGAAAAAGGGAAGCATTCCATGGGAATAAATAAGGAATGGAATTTTCAACCTACATGGAAACAAACAAAGAAATGGAAGCTCTTTATAAGGAAGCAAGTTTCCATAGAAATGTTTTAATGTGGCTAACCACGCTCCATAGTCTTAGCGGAGGGTGCGAAGCACCCGACGCGGACTCGGGCGATGGGCGTAATGTGGCGTTTTGATGGCGCATTTTGCACTTCGCAAGCTCGCATCGCCAAGGGCCGCTTTAGTATTTTTGGACATGGAAGTATGATCAATAGGTGACAAGTTATCAAAGACGAGGGACCAAAAGTTGAAAATCAGATTTCAGGACCCATCGCGCTACGCGATGAGCCCAGAAAGATCACCATCGCGCTACGCGATGGGGTTGCATGAGTCACCAGACACGTGTCGCAACGGGGGACACGTGGCAGACGCTAGGGCTGAGTCAGCATGCCACGCGTCAAAACCTGACATCTCGCTAGGCGATGCCCCAGTAGAAAGGACCATCGCGCTACGCGATGGTTCCCAAAATCGGCTTTAAAAGGGGAGGCTCACGACACTTCCATTCTCACACCAAAACACCACCACTCACACACACTTAGCATCGAGAAGCGTGCCGACCTCGTAGTGCGTTCCATGCCCCGAAGTTCTGACGATTTAAGCCTTGATATGCGATAGAAGTAGAAGCGCTGCCCGTACAAACTTAGGCATATAAACTCTAAATACCGCATAAGGTAGGGGTTCTGCCTAAATATTATTTTATTATTATATTATATGGCTTAGACCATAGTCAGGGGTATAGCCCAAAACCTTGATCATGATTATGTTTATAATAGCTTTATACATGCAAAGGTTATAGTTAAAATAATGTTTTTTTATGATTAAGAAACATAAGCTTTTACATACAAGCAGATATAGTAGTTTCTTCACAACTAAGAAATGTAAGATTTTACATACCAGGGTTATAGTCAATTCAATGTTTCTTCTTGACGAAGAAACTCAACACATGATTTGTAAACTAATGAAAAGATTATGAGTCTAAATATTTTATTCAAACAAATGATCAGTCAAGGTTTAAAGCTATCAAAACCAGACTAAAGGTCTGTAGCTGGATCAAGAGACGATCCGAGTATTTATATAAGCTTATGTTATTACATAGATCAATCATTCATTCACAAGGGTTTTCAAACGAGATCACCACATCATTCAGAAAAGACAATCACAATCACAGGTGAATACGTTAAACCTTTTACAGTCAGATAAACGGGTTGTTTATCTTAAACAGTCAGTCAAATATGAGATTACGTGATCTCTATATTTTAAAGGGATTACGTGATCCCTATGTCACAAGGATAATAAAAGCAACTCAGACCGAGTACACATGTGTCTGGATCCAAACATATCTGTTAACCTATCAATCAAGGCTACGTGGCCGCAGGCTTACAGACATAACGAAAGTTCTCCAATGAGCATCAGTTGTTGGAGAACCATAATTGTGGGTGTATGGCAGTGGCACAAGTTCCCAGAAATAATAGACGTTTCTGCTGAGTTTGTTCCAAAACTATATTGTCAGTCAAATGTTTTCAGAGTCAACGATTCACCAGCATATAGCTGACGTATTTTTCCCCTCATTACAGGAAAGCAAGTATAGCACAGATAGCAAGGGATAGGAGTCACTCTTGGAGATAGATGCTCGCAGATAGAGATGGCTCAATTTTTAATAAATAAAATATTGTAAACAAGAATTAACAAAGGTTTGTAAATCAAATACTTGAATATTTATTATTCAAGAGGTTTTCAAAATAAATTAATATAATCAAAGACTTCCGTTAATAACCCACAACTCTGATATATTTTCAAAATAGGTACCAACTACGGGTGTCACGCCTAGGCCCTAAGTCGGGATGTGACATGCGTGTTCTTTAATTATATCTTATTATTAATAGTTTGAAAAACCGATTCCCGATATGTATCCTCATCTCCCATTTAAACGAAAAAAGAAACAAAATCAAGGGACATTTTTCAAACCTTTTTTTTTATATAATTAAAAACTTAAACAAAACTAAAACGAAAAAACATGTGTATTCCCATCCCCACACTTAAAATTTGCATTGTCCACAATGCAGGAACGGAAACACGACTCAAAAATTTAAAACAAAACCTAAAAATATAAAAATAAATAAGAATAAAACAAAGCTAAAAATTAAAAACTAAAAATACAAAATGAAGTAAAAAGGAAAAGACTTAGCTGGTAGTATGTGAGTGAAGTACAATGCTAAAGTCTTCTTCTGAAGCTGCCCTCCATCTCCGAACGTGCTCCACCACTAGTATCTCTTTTCTCTCGTACACGAACAAAAGTGGCAAAAATACAAACATTTAATGTCTAAAAATTCCTCTTATCAGCTTGATAGATATTAATCATTCAAAGTATGTAACCAGACCAACCAACACAACCAATAAACATGAATAAAAGCAGCAAATAAATAATTATAAAAGTATACGGTTCCTGCTGCTCCATCCCCACACTTGAATTTTTCATTAGACTTCAAGGGGATCTTCTCTCTCACACTATCTTCCTTCAAAACTTTCAAAACATAAAAAAAAATAAAAACTACAAAAAAAAATACGTTAGTGACTCAAAGAAAAATAGAAATAAAAATAGGAAAGAATATACAAACTCTAAACTTGAGTTTTCACTCAAGAACCACGTGTGACAAATCAGTGCGATGGATCGAGAGGAGTTTCCTCCGTCTCGATTGATTCCTCCGGTCCTCTAAGATAGTGCTTTAATCGATGACCGTTTACCTTCCAAGATGTTCCATTATCCGGATTCTCCAGCTCTACTACTCCATACGGGAAAACTTCTTTCACGAAGTACGGTCCCGTCCACTTCGATCTCAACTTTTCTACAAACAACTTCAAACGAGAATTAAATAACAATACCTTTTCGCCTTTCTTGAATTCCTTGCCGCCTTTCAAACGTCGATCAAGTAGAGCTTTCGTCTTTTCTTTGATGTTCAATGATCGAGAATATGCTGCATCCCGAAGTTCTTCCAACTCATGAATCTGAAAGTACCTTTTCCTCACGGCCTCGGTAAGATCGACATTCACCGTCTTCAATGCCCAATAAGCACGATGCTCCAATTCAACTAGAAGATGACAAGACTTACCATAAACAAGCATAAATGGTGTAGTACCTAACAGAGTCTTGTACGCAGTCTGGAATGCCCACAATGCATCATTTAACTTCTCTGACCAATCCTTCCGACTTACCCCAACCGTATTATCCAAAATCCTCTTCACCCCTCGATTAGCATTCTCGACTTGACCATTCGTTTGAGGGTGATAGGAAGTAAAGGTACGATGAGTAACCCCATAACGCGCTAACGCCTTCTCCATGATGGTATTACAAAAATGGGTTCCCCGATCACTAATAATAGCTCTCGGAGTACCAAAGCGAGTAAACAACTTCTTAAGAAACCTCAAAAGAACTCGTGCATCGTTCGTCGCCAATGCTTGGGCTTCCACCCACTTCGATACATAATCAATAGCCACCAAAATATACATATTACCATTCAACATGGGAAACGGTCCCATGAAGTCGATGCCCCAAACATCAAAGATTTCATGGATTTGTATGGGGTTTTGAGGCATCTCATTCTTGGATGAAATATTACCTGTTCTTTGGCACGCATAACAAAGCTTCACAAACTCCTTAGCATCTTTAACAACTGTCGGCCAATAAAACCCACTATCAAACACCTTCTGCGCGGTCGCATGCGCACCATGATGACCTCAATTCAACTCTTTATGAACATGCTTGAGAATATCCCAACCTTCTTCTTCCGTCACACATCTCCTCAGAATCTGATCACCACCAATCTTGAACAAGAACGGGTCATCCCACACATATCGATTAACATCCTGGAAGAACTTCCTCTTTTGTTGCGTAGTCATACCCTCCAAATCAAAACCATTAGCCAAATAATTAGCAAAATCAGTGAACCATGGCATACCTTGCTTCTCAGCCGCAACAAAATCGATCGACTCGTGAGGGAATGTATCACCGATCCCTTCCTCACGCAACTCTTCTCTCCTCGGATCTTCTAGGCGGGATAGATGATCGGCCGCTACATTTTCCGCACCCCTCTTATCTTTAATCTCGATGTCAAACTCAGAAAGTAGAAGAATCCACCGTATAAGACGAGGCTTCGCGTCTTTCTTTTAAAAGAGAAAAGGCAAAGCTGCATGATCAGTGAAAACGGTGGTCTTCGAAAGCACGAGATACGAGCGGAACTTGTCAAATGCGAAAACAACGGCTAAAAGTTCCTTCTCGGTGGTGGTGTAGTTCTCTTGGGCATCATTCAACGTCTTGCTAGCATAATAGATGGGGTGGAAATGTTTATCTCGTCTTTGCCCCAAAACCGCTCCAACCACGTAATCACTAGCATCACACATGAGCTCAAACGGCAACTCCAATCGGGAGAACAAAGAATGGGAGCACTTACGAGCTTCTCTTTCAAACACGTGAACGCCTTCAAACACTCATCATCAAATAAAAACGGCACATCTTTCTCAAGGAGTCGAGTCATTGGGTGAGTAATTTTGGAAAAATCTTTGATAAATCGCCGATAAAACCCCGCAAGGCGTAAGAAACTCCTAATCGCTTTCACATTCGTCGGTGAAGGAAGTCTACTTATAGTATCAATTTTCGCACAATCCACCTCAATACCATCTCTCGAGATCTTATGTCCCAACACAATCCCTTCCGTCACCACAAAATGGCATTTATCCTAATTCAATATCAACTTTGTCTCAATAAACCTCTTCAAGATCTTCTCAAGATTAGCCAAACAATGATCGAAAATATTAGCGTAAAACGAAAAATTGTCCATAAACAACTCCATAGACATCTCAATCATATCCTTAAAGATGACCACCATACAACGCTGAAAGGTAGCCGGAGCGTTACATAGTCCAAACGGCATGCATTGGTACGCAAACGTGCCATAGGGACATGTAAAAGTCATCTTCTCTTGGTCTTCCGGTGCAATGGGGATTAGAAAATATCCCGAAAAACGATCAAGAAAACAATAAAGCTGCTGACCTGCCAAACGCTCCAACATCTGATCAATAAACGGCAACGGAAAGTGGTCCTTCCGGGTGGCATCATTCAATCGCCGATAATCAATACACAAACGCCAACCGGTCACTATACGCGAAGGGATAAGCTCATTCTTCTCATTCATCACAACAGCCATGCCTCCCTTTTTCGGAACAACTTGGGTCGGGCTCACCCATGGAGAATCGGAAATCGGGTAAATCATCCCGGCATCCATCAACTTCAATACGTCCTTCTTCACAACTTATTAAGACGCCTTTGTGGTTGCACCACCGGTTTGTACTCATCCTCCATTAGAATCCAGTGCGTGCAATAAGCGGGGCGAATACCTTGAATATGGGAAAGTCTCCATGCAATCGCCCCCTTATGTAGCTTTAACACGTCTATCGACTTTGACTTCTCTTCTTCCGTTAACTTGGATGACACAATGACGGGCAAGTTCGAGCCCTCATCAAGATACGCATACTCCAAGTTTGACGGGAGTACCTTTAACTCTAACGGAGCGGGTTTTTCCATGGAACCCGCCTCACTCTCGCAACTAATCTCACTCACCTGTATCATCTTGGGCAAACCTGAAATCTCAACCAACTCATCACAAACCGAATCGTTCTCACACGACTCATCCTCACCCAAATCATCACTATCAACCAAACCATTACTTCCCATGAGATTCGCACCACAAATATAATCGAAGCAGCTATTAATACATGCAATAAACGAGTTAATAAAATAAACCGAATGGCATGGACCACTGAAATCATCTTGATCACCCGGATGCTTCATCGATCTTGCAACATCATAAGTAACATTCTCATCACCAACCCGAAGCGTGAAATTCCCGTCATACACATCGATCAGCGCCTTCGCGGTTCGTAAGAACGGACGACCAAGAATAATGTGGACCTTCTCGTCGGCCTCCATATCGAGCACCACAAAATCAACCTGGAACACAAACTTATCCACCTTTACTAGCAAATTCTCAATAATACCTCGCGGATACTTAACCGAGCCATCGGCCAACGATAAAGACATGCGAGTCGGTGTAAGCTCGCCCAACTCCAACTTCTCATACAAAGAATACGACATCAAATTTATACTCACACCCAAATCCGCCAATGCATGGCTCATCGCATCACTACCAAACAAACACAGAATCGTAAACACTCCCGGATCCGACAAATTCTCGGGTACGCAGTTCAACACTACCGCCGAACAATCTCCCATAAGGGGAATCGATGACACCTCCCCCAACCTATCCTTCCTCTTCAACAAGTCTTTCAAGAACTTTGAGTATTTTGGCATGTGTTGGAGGGCTTCAATGAACAGGAGGTTAGTCTTCAACTGTCAGAACATGTCAAGAAAGTGTCCATACTCCCGCGTGTATTTCTGATGTTTTAAGCGAGCTGGATATGGAACACGAGAGTGATCAATCACAAGTGATGGCCAGATTTCAACCGGCTTCTTCTCTACTGGCGGCGCAACTGGTGCGGTGTTCTGCACATTTCTCGGTACTTCCATCTCGATCTCTTCATCCATCACCTCCACATCTTCAACTTCAACCTCATCCTTTCTGACCTCGGGACCCAAAACCCTGCCGCTACGAGTAGTAATCGCCTTCGGTTGAGCGGTCGGATTCTGCTGAGTAGAACCTGAAAACTATCCCGGGGGCCTCTCATCCAATCGTTGAACAATATCGCCAATGGACCTTTGCATGTCAAGTAGAGCCGATTGTTGATTCTTAATAAGCAGGTCATGATCGGCAAGAGTCTTTGAGTAACTTCTTACTCAGATCTGGCCCATTATTCGAACTTTGACCATTAGAACCTTCATTTTTATACTGTCCCTGATTTCAGTTATAGGGGGCTTAGAAACCAGGTGGCCCACCGGTCGGATGCCAATTCGAGTTACTTTGCCCTTGATTCTGGTCTGATTCTTGTAGTTGTTCCAGTTCTGATTATTGTTGTAAGCATTAGGGAACCTGTTTTGACCAGCCACAAAATCAACATTTTGATTATCATCAACGGACACTCCAACATACCATGACCACCCCTACACATCTCACACTTATCCACCTTCTTTTTTAATTTCTTTATTTCTCGAGTAAGATTCTCAATAGCAGCAGCCATACTAGTATCCAGATTAACTTGGTGTACACCTCGAGCAGATGAGGATGTATTGGTGATGGGATTGAAATTCCCGCCTCGTGGCTTCTTCGCATACTCAGATTGCGCGAAACTTTCAAACATCTCGTTACACTCGGTCACATTCTTCTTGTCCATCAAATTACCCCTAGCTGCTGTGTCAAACCTCGCTTGAGCTTCATAAGTAAGCCCATTGTAAAACTTCTCAACAAGGGCCCAAGGTGTGAGCCCATGTTGTGAACAATAGGAAAGCAGATTCTGAAAGCGCTCCCAAGCTTGCTAGTATGGCTCATCCGGCTCCATGTGAAAGGAGTGGATCTGATCAAGGAGGCGAGAGGCCTTGGCAGGGGGAAAGTACTTCTTGATGAATGCATTGCAAAGCGCCTCCCAAGTAGTGAATGCTCTAGCAGGTTGCGAGTCGAGCCAAGTGGCAGCACAACCCGAAAGTGTAAACAGGAACAAGTGAAGGAAGATCGCATCCTCATTAGCACCTTGCAAATTGAACGTTTTGAACACTCGAGTCAGACAGTTGATGTGTGCCGGTGCATCTTCATCTTCACGGCCATGGAATTGGTGGTGTTGGGTGATGATGGTCATGACGTAGGATGGAATCTGTCATGAGTAAGGGTTATCAATCCCGGGAGCGATAATGGGTGAGTGATCTCCATGAAACCCTTTGAAAGCTTGCTGGTACACGGTGCGGTTATTTTCGGCCATTGGGATGGGTCTGGGACTCGGTGGTGGTGAATTGGCAGGTGATGATTTTGGTGAAGTATATGTGGTAATCGGTTGCTTTTCTGAAGATAAACAACATGCCTCAGACTTCATCGGAGTGGGTCCAAAGCAGTCTAACGGTGGTCCTTGCGAACGCAGATGTGGCATATACTTACAAAACGCACAAGTCCAAGTAAGTAGTTTCTAAAAGAACGAATCTAATACTGAAATTAAATAAACAAATAAAACAAACTAGACTTAATTAGACTCCTACGACTCAAACAAAACGAAACAAATAGCACGTATGTAGCAAGTAGGTCCAATTAAAGCTAATAACGCAATTGCCAAGAGTCCCCGGCAACGGCGCCAAAAACTTGATGTGCTTGAAGTAATTTAATATTTATTAACTAAATTAACTAAAAATAAACACTAAGTAATACTCTAGACTCTCTAAAACTCGACTAAACTACTAACCGACAAGTGAACCGATCAACTCTAGTAAAGCTAAGTAAGTCCGGATATCGAACCCACGAGATTACGTTTATTAGCTAATTAGACTCGACTACAAACACGGCTTATTAATTTATATTTGTTTGGGGGGTTTTTATTTTAAATACTAATTTAATATTATAATTAAAAACTAATTAAGAAAACAAGAAATTTAAACGAAAGCAAAAGTTTGTTATTTAAAATAAGATGATAATAAGAAAACTATCTAGGCTAGAATCCCCTAAATTTCAGTAATGAATTAACCCGGGAAAATATTTAGTTATGTACTGGGATCGTAAAATAGACACTTAAAAGAAAACCCGAACATGACCCCTAACCCTTCTCAAAAGACACCTATGGATTTCTAATAAGTTTTAACGCACACCAGTATTGAAAATCAAGTTCCCTTACGGTCACCTAATTAATTATAATTTAGTTCCTTTATACGAAATCATACCTTACAGCACGGAAATCAAAGGCAATTTACTATATTTAATTGATTTGATAAATAATAATAAATAATCAACCCTAGACGGACTCCTTACGAAGAACTAAATCTAGCAAGATTAAATAGTAAAGACTTATCAATAACCTAGCACTTTACATATTTTAGGTTAGCAGCACACTTAGGTTTATTTGACAATTATTCCTATGACCTTATCATAACATCAATCATAAAATAATCAAAAACACGAATTAATTGACCTAATAGCAATCTTATCATATGACAAACAATAATCAATGAAAACTATGAATAAAACTCATCAAACAATCCTAAGCAGTCGTATGCATCAATTAATTATAAATAAATCTTTTACTAAACCATAACGATGAACAATCCCAAAGTCAAATCAAAATATCAAAGTAGGTTCTTCATAAGCCTAGATAGTTCATACAATTTAGCCTAACATCTTAAATTTAATAAAAACAAGCAAATAAGAATTCATGGCGGTAAATAAACGAAAACGGAAAAAATAAAGGATAAAACCTGTATTCTTCGTCTTCAACTAATGCGCGCACCACCGGATGATTCTTCGACTCCAAAGCTGCCAAAAGCTGATCTCGTAAGCCCCATAACTCCCCAAAATCGGCTAGAACTTTCAGGTTATGCTTAAGGGTAAGTTTAGGGGTCTTTAAATAGGAAACAGGTTGCCTAAAATACGAAAATCGGTTGGAATAATCTAAGCACTCCCATAGCACTGCGCGGTGGCCCTCACCCCCTTGGCAGTGCGGCGCTCCGGCTAGGGGGGGGGGGGTCACCCGGTCTGGTCTGGTCTGATTCACTCCTGGTTCGGTCCGGTTCGTTTCCTGATGCTCCGGTTCGCCGGTTTAGCTCATTTTTTATCGTTTTTCGCCCTCTTTAACCACGAACAAGTCTCGGGACCTATATTTATTCAAATAAGTTAGTAGTATACAAATCCTAATAAAAATCAAACATAAACTAATAAAATATCAAATAAAATGTACACGGGAATTATGTATATTAAACGGTATATCGATGGTAATCACGTAACATATTATGTTTTTAAAATGAAAAGGTATATCAATACCATACTCAAATTAAAGAGAATAAAATACCCATTTTGGTATAATGTTTTTTAAAAATATTAACGTGTGAAAAAGTAATAACTGTTTAAACGTCGTGGGGGTAGTTGTTTTAAAATAAAGAGTATATATGTAACTATTCTATAAATTAACAAAATTTGATTACATTTAAATGCCCAAACTTGTAATTATTTTTGAAAAATTAAAATCAATTGTACTTGATTTTGCTAAAAGACAGTCTTGTCTTTAAAATGTCTTAGTCTCATATATTACGGTTTGTACTTAAAGCAACAAGTTTGGTACCCTCTTAAAAATTAAGAGTTCTCTCACTCATACTTTATATATAGACATATAGTATTGATGATTTCTGTGCATCCACTAGTTCGTTGTGTAGACGTTTTGATTTCTAATTAGTAACAGCCATGGTGTTACTAGCAATAACTAAATCGACCATGTCGATCCCCACCTATTCAAACAAACAAAACTCCATCCAAGTACATTCTCAAAAATCATATTTTAAGATTAACAACATAAAGTCTTCTAAATTCATATTTTAGATTATCACAATCAATGTTACGTGCTTGCCATTTTGAATAAGTTAGGGGCAAATTTCTCATAACCACTATTTTCAAACCATTTTAACTCATTTATCACTGTAATCAATAAAAAGAGTTTTAAAGCCATCCACAACAAGGTCAAATTATTAACATAAAAGTTTTGTTGATCAAGTAACATAAAATAAAGTGATCATAAGTTATAGGGGTGTTTGGGTGAACTTTTAGAATTATTTTTTTTTTGTTGATTTGCTTTTTGAAAAGCAAAAGCCACTTTTGAAAAGCTCTAATTTGAAGCTTTTGAATGAGCATTACCAAACACCTTTTGCTTTTCAACAAACAAATAGTAAATAAGTAAGTTTTAGAAGCTCGCCCAAACACCCCTTAAAAGATTGAGTAGATTATTTGAAAGGCATGCAATTTTTTATTGTTTTCGATTGCTAATTTCACTGTGACATTGCTTGCTATAAGTTGCAAACAGTGTTGTAAAAGTCGGATTCTAAGGCTTTGAAATCGGCGATTTCAAGGTCCTTGAACATCAACCTTGCCGCCTTTTCCCAACTTGGCCACCATTACTCGCCAAGGTCCAACTCGGTCAAAAGTCAGAGTACTCGGGATTACTCGGTCTCCAAGGTCAACTCGGCCACCATTTTTTTAGTAAAAAGTTAAAAATAACAACAAAACATGTATTTTTTAATTATATGTTTTTTATATGAATTATGCTTGTCTTAACATATATATAATATCCAATATTTATTTATGTTATATTTATCATATCCGAGTATAAGGCGAGTACTCCTCGAGTACTCCAAGTACTCCCTACAAGGGGGTCGGCCACCTAGGGACCGCCTAGCGAGTTTTACAACACTGGTTGCAAGGCAAGTTATCTTTGTGCTTATAATTACGTCCCCTTCGATCTTGTTGGAATCCAATTAGCCCGACTCTGCAGGCCCAACAAGGGAAACAGCCCAGTTAATCTATAATCGATTCGATCGCTCAAGATATAAACAAGACGGCATGGTAAGCGGGGAAAGGAATGAATATGTTGTCTAGTCTTTTCTCATCTCCTATTCTGAAATATCTAGTCTTCTCATCTCCCTCTATTTGTTGTTTTCTTTGATATCTTCACTTGTAATTGCGTCACTACTTTAATAGATTTGAGTTTGATTTATAAATTCGATCATAATTGGTTGTTATAATATCAATCACTACAAATTCTGGGTTAATTTTCTACATAAGATATAATTAAATCAATTGACTTGCTTAATATGTATGTATCTTCATCAATACCATGTGCTCTTCCATCAAAACAAATTCAAATAGCTTCTTGAAGTTGAAGATGAATGAAACTTCATAATCCGTAGAGAGGATCCTTTGATCTAGAAGTGAAAATTTATATTGTCTGGCTACTTGCTGTTTGAATCGTAACTGAAATACAATGGTCACCTCAAACCAATACCAGTAGTGTTTGAGATTAACATTTAATTATTTTAACTAATCCTGATCTAGGTTGGACGAACCATTTTGGTAGCCTAACTATCCATTTTCGTAAGATTTTTTTTGCTTAAAATCCCAACACGTGAGAATAATGATGACACGTTTATTTTGTTTATGATTTCTCTTAGAGACAACCATACTTTAAAAATGTTAATAAAACACATAATCTCATATATTAGAGTTGACATGAGCATTAGTTAAAAAAAAAAAAAACGCTTTTCAAACACACATTAGTAGATACTAGCACTACTTCACCTCATGCATGTACTATGAACAATCATTTGGTTAATTACCTTAAGGTTTTAAATTAGGGTAACGACTAATTAATAGTAGTATTCTTTCATTCTACACAAGTGAAGTAGTACTAGACCCGAAGGGTCCGATGATAGATTTCAGACTTAAGATTTATGTGTCGCGATACTAAAGTGGATATGTCGACGTCGTTAGTCGTCTAGCGGTACAAATATAAATATTAATCCGGTAATAAACTTGGGTGCTACTTGCCTACTGTTTAGTTGGCAAGATCCGAACGCTTCAACAGTATTGTATTATAAGTCAAGATTCAATGCCACAGCGGCCACTAGCTAGTTCTTTTTATTAAAAAAAAAGAATAATAAATAAAAATAAAAACCCTAGCTAGTGGGCATATAGTAACTCTGTAAATAGAAAGGATCACACACCACCAAGGGAGCTACTAATTTACTGGCCGCCATCAGTATTCAAAGTTGAAAATTTCAGAAATCACATGCTTAATCAAGAAAATGATAGCTGATTAAGTTAATTTGTTTATATAATCACAACTTGATCTTCAAAACAACTGATTATTGTTTTCAAATTAGCTTAGCGTAGAAGGTAATAGCTAAAAAAAAGCCACTAAATAATAATAATAAACTTCTATAATTGGTCAAATTAAGGCAACTTAGAAAAGTAAAGAGTAAATATCAACCAAGCTTTATATGCATATTCTATTTATAAACCATTTAATATTTTGTATGTATTTATAAAATTCATTAATCCCTCACTTGTGGCCTAGTGGTAAGAGGCTTAGGTTCTCCAATGAAGACTCAAGTTCGAATCCCACTTGTGTCATATTTGGGTGGATATTGGCAATGATAGATTTGAGCTAAACCTTGTGCAAAGGTTCTCCAATAGAGACTCAAGTTCGAATCCCACTTGTGTCATATTTCGTCCCACCATGTGTTACGCCACAGAGTTCTGCTCTTGTGGTGGCACAACGGCTGTCAAGTGGCAGTAGGTGGTAAGGTTTCCCGGGGGAACGCCCAAGCCAAACTTTGAAGCCAGCGTGGGCCCGGTTAAGACAACATAGTCTGGCCAGAGTGGGGCATCGGGGCTCTCCAAATTTTGAGAGTGCGGTAACCTAAATATAAGAAAGTCGTCGTTCTAAAAAAAAATTATAAAATTCATTAATAGAACAATCATGGAAATTTAAGTGATATACTGGTATTTGTAGCTAGAAAAAGTTAGGAATTACTTTGTTACCGCAACATTAAAAAGTAGTTACCATACCCTAATTTTATCCTAAGATTTAATTAGTTAGTTGCCAATCTCTGATCAGGAAACATGATAAGTTTGACTTTTCAAATATCAAAAGTCAAGTTGTTTAGATGTTGACAAAACTACAGTCGACTTTTGGACTATTAAATTTATTTTTAGTTATTTACCGTATTAATGTATTATCTTTCATAAGCTCCAAAAAGGCTGGCAATTTGCCAACCTTCGTTGTCCTTTTTGCTTTAAGTAGCACGTTTAAGGTGTACGATTTGGGACCTGTTGGTGCATAAGTGTCAGTAGTTCATAGTCTAGTGTCTGTAATCGAGTCTGTAATGTTATTTATGTTTTTGTACAAACGAAGTTGTCAACAAGTTCGCCTAAGCGAACTTGTTGAACAAGCGAAGTTATGGACAACTTCGCCTGAACATATCAGGCGAAGTTGTCGTGTATTTATATTGATAGGTTACGGCTGGTTTAGTTGTTGGTTAATCAATCAGTTCGTGAGTTGTTAAGTTATCGAGTTTGTTTGGTAACGTGTGTTTTGTAACAGTGATATCATATCACGTGTTCGGTTATTAATATATAACGTGTTTAGTGTATTCGTGTGTTTGTGTTCTATACTCGTAACGATCTACGCAGGGATTCCGCACCTGAGTAGACCGCGATATCTCGTGCGATCCGTCCAGGGAACCTACAATTGGTATCAGAGCGTTTGCTCGATTGTGAGGTTCGGGATATTCACGCGGGTATAGATTTCGTTCCGTTTCGACTATTCGCGGGACGTGTTTTCGTGTTTCTAAGTCAATCTTACCTACTACCACAGTATTCAAGCCTTTGCACCATCAAAAACCTTGTTAAATCCAGATTCCAGATCTTCAAAAACGTCCGTGTTCATCAGGCGAAGTTGCCGTCACTGTACGTAGGGTTTCGGCGAAGATATAAGGTTAAGCGAAGTTATCCACAACTTCGCCTACCTTCTCAAGTTCGCCTTCTCAAGCGAAGTTCTCTACAACTTCGCCTACCTCTTAAGTTCGCTTATCTCAGCGAAGTTAATCAGCGAAGTTCGTCAGCGAAGTTCTTCAGCGAAGTTCTCTACAACTTCGCCTACTTCAAGCGAAGTTATCCGTAACTTCGCCTTCGGTACTTAAAAAAAAAATTCTTAATTTTTCAAGTTTCTTACTTTTCGGGAAAGATGTCGTCAATCAACATCTCAGAGTTAGTAAAGATGGAAGTTGAAGCAGGGTCAGCTACCAAGGCCCCAAGATTGCTGAAGGGAACCGATTTCGTAGCATGGAAGGATCGGTTCATACAATACGTCAAATACCAGGATGCGAAGATGTGGGTATGCATCCAGGATGGGTATATTCCACCAATTATGGAGTATGAAGGTCGTGACCAAATCAAGAAGTATAGTAAAATGGAAGAAGAAGAGAAGAAGATGTATGAGGCTGAGAGCAAGGCTCATACTGCTATTACCATGGCTCTTCCACAGGAGATCCTTCATACTTTTAGGAAGTACACTTCAGCAAGGGAGCTTTGGGAAGCCCTTGAGAGCAGATTTGAAGGAAATGTAGGAATCCGGGCTTCAAAAATAAAACTGCTCAAGACCCAGTTCTCAGTCTTCAAGTATTTGAAGAATGAATCATTAGATGATATCATCACTCGATATTATCATCTGATGACTGAACTGAGCAACTATTCCATTTCTTACAGAGAAGAAGAGATAGTTGAGAAGCTTCTGGATGCTCTCCCACCAAAATGGGAGATGTACACTGTGCTGATGAGGGAAGACAAGGACTTTCCCACTTATGATCTCGAAACGACAGTCAACAAGCTCAGGACCTTTGAGCTTAACATGGTAAGAAAGGAGACATCTATGGATCAGGTTCAAGATCCAAGTATGTATGGAGCTAAAGTCAACACTAGCTCAGGCTCAAAGACTGAATCGGCTGCTTACTACTCGAAGGGAGAGTCGGGCCCCAACTCATCACATGAGGGGCATGTGTCAGTTAACACCAATGGGGATGTTTGCTATGTAGCAGCTGGATCTAGTGGTTCTCAACCCCAGGCAAGCAAGAGTAGTTGCTCTTCAAGTGCTCCCAGCAACAACTACTCCAAGATGCCTATGAGTGTCAAGTCTGCTGAAGAGCAGTTTGGCCTCTATGCTTCTTTCATTGCTTCCTATGAGAACTATATTCAAGGGAAGATTGTTGATCCAGCTATGTTGGATGAAGATTACGAACAGATTGATGTTGACGATATGGAAGAAATGGATTTACAATGGCAGATGGCCATGATTGTGAGGAGGGTGAAGAGGTTTATGAATAAGACCGGTAGAAAGTTTGTCGGAGGAAGACCAGGGTTCGACAAGTCAAAGGTGAGATGCTACAATTGTCAACAAAACGGTCACTTTGCAAAAGAATGCAGGAATGAACGTGTGGAACGAAGTCAGGGTAGGTCTCCACAGCAAAGTGAGGGTAGAAAAGATTACAGTGCCATGATGTCTAGAGCAGATGGAGAATACAACTGGAACCTGCTTTCTAAAGAATCTTTCGAGCAGGCAAATTTGGCAAAGGTTGAAACAGAAGAAAATGAGAAGGCTGCCGGAGAAGAAAAGGCTCTTATGGCAGACGTTAATGACAAGCTCTCCGAGGTATGCTCTAAAACTACTTGTTCAAAATGTGAGAACTTGTCTGAGCAACTAGCAACCATAACCGATCAGTATGTTAGGTTGGACGCTGAATTTAAAACCATAAAAGAATATCATCACTTTATTAAATCAAGAGAAAATAATTATAAAATTAAAATAAAAGCTTGTGAAAAAGATGTTAAAAGTTTAAAAACTAAACTTGCTGAAAAAATTGAAGTGATTGATTTAAGTTATGAGGTTTTGGAAGAAAAGACCAAACTAATTGCTGAGAGAGAAAAACAGATAGCTGACCACCAGGTGAAAGTGGTGGAACTGAATCGAAAACTGGAGCAGTTCAGAAATTCTTCTGCTATTCTTGATCACCTTGTTAGTGATCAAGGTTCCTCTGCTAAGAGAGGAGGAATCGGTTATCATGAGGTTCCACCACCATACAATCATAATTACACTTTTAACCCCAGTGTTCAGAAATCTGTTGATTTTGAGGTTGCTCAGACAGTGCCAATTAAGGTAACTGTTAAAGAACCAAATGTTAGTAGAGGCGAAACAAGTTCGCCTGTTTCAAGTGCTGAAATTTCTGATCAAAGTCCAGTCTCGTCAGATTCGGATAAGTCATCCTAGTCTGGTAAGGCAAAAGAGGAGGTTGTGTTACCCAAGAGTGGAGAAAAAGATAAAATGAATAAAAAGAGTACTCCACTCAACCCGTACGTCCCACCATATGTGAGACGAACGGGAGGTAATATAGCCTCAACATCTAAAACACCGGTTGATAAAAAGGTTGAGCATAGGTGTTGTTTTAGATGTAATCAGTTAGGACATCTTGTTGCAAATTGCCCTCTGAAGTAGCGATTCAGAAGTGTAAGGCCTACTAAAGCTGAGAATAGACCTAATAGTAATTATCATGCTCCTAAAAATGAAAACCACTTAAAATTCAAAAATGTGAATAATTCAGGTTTTCATAGAAACAAATCTCAGTTTTACTCTACTAATAACCAAACCACAAGCTATAATTCTTTCAATTCTCAAAGGTTTGGAAGGCCTTACAATCAATTTTCAATGAGATATCCTAATGGGACTTAGAGGAGTTACCGAGATACTAACTTTGGAAAGCCAAAGTTTGGGATGTATAGATCCAAGACCAATTGGTCTTGGGTCCCGAAATTCTAATCTTTTGCTTTGTTGTGCAGGAACAGTTGAACAGGGCTGCCAACAATCTTTGGGTTGTAGATAGCGGCTGTTCCCGGCACATGACGGGTAACAAATACTTGTTACACGATTTGAAACCTGTTCAAGGAGGGAGAGTAAGTTTTGCCGGAGAAAGTGGAGGCAATATTACTGGAAAGGGAACGGTGTCGAACGGAAAGATGACGTTGGAGAATGTCAACTTTGTAGAAGAATTGAAGCACAATCTGCTGAGTGTGTCGCAGATTTGTGATAAGGAGTACACCATTCATTTTACAAAGAACGAGGCGATCGTGCTGAAACCGGGTTTTCAGATACCAGAGGAGTGGATTTTGATGAAGGCTCCTCGTGATAGGAATACGTACATTATGGATATGAGATCAACTGAAATGGCCACGGCAGAGTCATGCCTTTTGGCAAA
This sequence comes from Bidens hawaiensis, assembly GCF_021521415.1. Taxonomy (NCBI): domain Eukaryota; kingdom Viridiplantae; phylum Streptophyta; class Magnoliopsida; order Asterales; family Asteraceae; genus Bidens; species Bidens hawaiensis. Next base: position 26,355 of record NW_027499003.1, read on the forward strand.
AGCGAGTGAAACAGAGTCCGAGTTGTGGCATAGGAGAATGGGACACATTCATCTTCGGAAGATGAACCACATTGTCAGGAATGGGCTTGTGCTGGGCGTTCCCTTGAAAAATTTCAATTTTGAAGATAAATGTATAGCATGCAAGAAGGGAAAGCAGCACAAGAAATCTCATCTCACCAAGAAAGTAAATTCAATTGCCAGTACTCTAGAATTGATTCACATGGATCTCTTCGGTCCCGTGTATGCAAAAAGTCTAGGAGGTACTTCATACTGCTTGGTGATCACTGATGACTACTCACGATACTCGTGGGTATATTTCCTGAAATCAAAAGATGAAACGGCTCAGATGGTGAAGAATTTGATTACCAAAGTTGAGAACGTAATGGATAAAAGGGTTAAGTTCATCAGAAGTGACAATGGAACAGAGTTCAAGAATTTTGAGATGGAGATCTTCTGTCTTCAGAGAGGGATTGAACACCAATACAGCGCTCCTTATACCCCGCAACAGAATGGAGTGGCTGAAAGGAAGAACCGAACGTTAATTGAAGGAGCCAGAACTATGCTGGCTGATTCGAAGCTTCCTGTGGTGTTTTGGGCTGAAGCTGTTGCTACAGCCTGTTATGTTCTGAATAGAGTCTTAACTGTTAAAAGACTGGGTAAGACATGTTATGAGCTTATGCATGGAAGAAAGCCCAACTTGAGTGGTCTAGAACCATTCGGGTCCCCTTGTTCGATTTTAAAGACAAATTCTAAATTTGGTGAAGTAGCCGATGAAGGAATCTTAGTCGGTAATGTTGTTGGGACTCCCAACAGACGTGTCTTCAATACATCGACAAGCAAGATTGAGGTGGTGTGTAACACAGATATCACAAGTTACCAACCGCCAAAACCAAGCAACGGACCTGCGGAGTTTTTCGACTATGTTAAGCTTTTTAAGTCTTTTAACATACCGGATTTTGATATCTCAGATGAAGAAGAAAGAGTTGCTACGAAGATGATCCTTGATGAGGAAGAAAACCTATTGCAAAGACAGCTGATTGATAATTGTCAACCTTCCTCATCAAATACTATCGATACCCCAGCTGCCTCAACTGAAGAAGAATTTATCAATCCTTTTCACTCTCAGCATGAAACAACCATTGACGAGCTCTCTTCTAACTTGGAAGACAATTTGCATGTCGGTTCTGTTCCGACCACGAGAATTCATAAAGATCACCCTTTGGAGAATGTGATTGGTGATGTGTCCTCCGGTGTACAAACAAGACGTAGCTTGGATGAGCACACCTGTGTTTACACAAGCATTAAGGAGACAGGAATAATCAACGAATGCTTGTACACCTGCTTTATCAGCCAGATTGAACCGAAAAATTATCAAATGGCTTTAAAGGACAGCTCGTGGGTCGAAGCCATGCAAGAAGAGTTGGCTCAGTTCAAGAAAATGGAAGTTTGGGATTTGGTTGAAAAACCAAAGCATGTGCATGCGATTGGCACAAAATGGGTGTTTAAGTGTAAGAGAGATGAGAAAGGGATTATCATCAGAAACAAGGCGAGGCTAGTTGTGAAATGATTTAATCAACAAGAGGGTATTGATTATAATGAAGTGTTCGCTCCTGTCGCAAGGTTGGAAGCCATTAGATTGTTTTTGGCGTTCGCTGCTTATAAGAAGATGAAGGTATTTCAGTTAGATGTGAAGAGTGCGTTTCTGAATGGGAAAGTTGATGAGGTAGTGTATGTTGAGCAACCTCCGGGTTTTCCTGACCCAGACTTTCCTGATCACGTGTACAAGTTGAGCAAGGCATTGTATGGACTACATCAGGCACCTCGTGCCTGGTATTCAACTTTATCAGACTACTTGCTTGAAAATGGTTTTGAAAGAGGGAAGATTGATAGCACGTTGTTCGTTAAGAGAGAAGGAAGCGACTTCCTGCTGGTACAAGTCTACGTGGATGACATTATCTTTGCTGCATCTAAAGTCTCCATGTGTCAGGAGTTTGAGGACGTCATGAAGAAAAGGTTTGAAATGAGTGCTATGGGTGAACTAACTTTCTTTTTAGGATTGCAGGTTGATCTAAAGAAGGATGGGATGTTCATTCACCAGACCAACTATGTCCATGATGTGCTCAAACGATTCAAGATGGAGGACAGCACTCCATTCGATACTCCTATCTGCGTCAATCACAAATTGGGTGCTGAGTCAGACGGTGATGCAGATGTGGACCCAACTCAGTATCGGGCTATTATAGGTTCTTTAATGTACTTAACTGCTTCTAGGCCTGATATAATGTTTGCTGTTTGTCTTTGTGCTCGTTTTCAGGCAAACCCAAAGGAATCTCACATGAAAGGTGTGAAGAGGATCTTGCGGTATCTCAAGGGCAAACCGAAGCTGGGGTTGTGGTACCCGAGAGGAGGAGACTTGGAGCTAGTCGCCTACACAGATTCTGATTATGGTGGGTGCAATCAGAGTCGGAAGTCAACAACAGGAGGATGTCAGTTTCTTGGTGGCATATTGGTGTCGTGGCAATGCAAGAAACAGACTTCGGTCGCAATTTCAACCTGTTAAGCAGAATACATGGCAGCATCCAACTGCTGCTCCCAGGTTCTTTGGATTCAACAACAATTGCGCGACTATGGTCTGAATTTCTTACTTACACATATTTGCATTGATAACACAGCTGCTATCTCAGTAACTAACAATCCCGTGAAACATAGTAAAACTAAACATATTGACATACGTCATCATTTCATACGGGATTGTGCTGAGAAGAAACTGATAGTGCTTGAAAAGGTGGATACGCTTGATAATTTCGCTGATCTTTATACTAAAGCGTTTGATAAAACAAGATTTCAAAACCTTATCGAGCTAAATAGGATGATCAATCCCGAGTAACCATGCTTTTCTTGTAATATTTAAAAAAAAAGGGGTCACTATCGCTTAAAAATATGTCGGTTACCACAGTTTGAAGGACATGTCTTAGGATATGTTTGGTCCTCAATTCTACTTGTAGAATATGAGGATAGCCATTAACCAGATGACTGAAAGTGACCGGGGCGGTTTATGATGTGTTTTCATTCTTTCGCTTAAAATTAGTCGATCATATTAATTAGTTAAAAGGACACATACTAGTATGTGGTCGGTCCAGCTGATCCATTGGATCTTCGGGATAGCCGTTTACCTGAAGACTTTGTTTTGATCGGGGCGATTGAAGTCAAATTTTTTTGAGGGAAATGAAATTATTTTTCAAGTCTACTACTTCGTAAGAAATACGTTTGCTATGTTAAACGGAAAATTGATCCAACCTTGGAAAATGATAGATATACTAACTTTGTGTGCTTAACTGGTGAGGTTATTAGGCTTAAAAGGCATTAGGACAGTCATTGTATGTCATGGTAACTTTTTATGGTGCGTAAAAGTAGATGTGATACAAACTAAAACTACTTGATTTTACGTGGAAACTCCTTACGAGTTTTGCATGTCTTCATTTTTATCTTTCCAAGTGATAGGCAGAAAAGCAATTACCCAGTCATACACGAGCCCATGTGTGTTCTGATTCCCGTGAAGATAGCGTTTCAAGAAACTGCAGTGATCCAGATTCGGGACTTGCAGTTGGTTACTACTCTGAAGTCTATGTAAATGTTTATCAAAAAAAAAAATTGTGAGTATTGAAACATTCTAGAGATGAAAGTGCCAAGACTTCTCAATCATAGAGTAAGAAGGAGAACGGGAAGCAGATGGAGAGTAATTACAAATTTAATCAGACACTATGGGTCGAGGTCAATTCGGGGTGACTTGGAGAAAGCCAAATACGCTTTGAGAATAGATAGGAGACATCAAAATCTCTGAGTTGTTGCCCACTTAAATTTTGAGGCATAATTGAACCTAACTCGTATCACAGAAACGATGAAAACCATCTTAAGTATATTACCTGCTTACAACCTGTCTCTTTATGTCATAATACAGCTAAACACGGATCTATGTGACAGTCACTTACTTAGTATGATTCCTGTTCGGATTTTTTCTAAAACGTAGCAATCCCTATCGAGACTGAAATTTGATCCCTTATACTTTAATTGTTAAAAGTTTTCTTTTTATGTAGTTGTATGCTTTTATAAAAGGTTACTTGGACTTGATTGTGTCATTTAGTTCTTAAAGGAAAGTTTTATAACTTGATTGAAAAAATGTTAAAATTATAAGGTTAAATTTTGTAAAGATATAGGCGATGTTGTTGAACAGGCGAACTTGTGAATAACTTCGCCTAGGCGAAGTTATCCGTAACTTCGCCTGTATAACTTCGCCCCTATATAAGGATTTTCAAGAGTCAAACAGTTCATTATTCTCAAACTCAGCGAACTTATTCACCGTTTACACAGCGAACTTATATTCTGATCCTACTTGTTATCTTGTTCTTCGATTTCAAACCGATCTAAAGGTTGTTTGGGTTCTTTTAAAACATGTTATATGTTCATTGATGTAAATCTAAAGTTGTTTCGACAACCGGTTAATAACCTCGAACAACCGATCTTTAAACCCGAGTTCAAAACTTGTTTTACGTGTTCATGAGTAAACTGGTCGTTTAGTTATCCTTAATATCATGTGTTTTAGCCTCCTCAATCGTCAAAGTTAATCGAAACACCAGTTTTACGGATGTCGATTAATCTTACTGTCGCCGTTTCAGATTCAGGCGAAGTTAAGGTTTAGGCGAAGTTATCCATAACTTCGCCTGGAGCTTAAATTCGCCTGAGGCGAAGTTATCCGTAACTTTGCCTGATGCTCAACTTCGCCTGAAACTTAAATTCGCCTGAGGCGATGTTGTGGTGAGGCGAACTTAAAGATGAAGCGAAGTTGTTCCCAACTTCGCCCCAACTTTAACTTCGCCTGGAACCTTTTTCACTTAATAATTTTTGGTCGAACTTAAAGCTGAAGCGAAGTTGTTCCCAACTTCGCCCCAACTTTAACTTCGCCTGTACAGTTTTTATCACAACTTCGCTCATGGTAACAAGCGAACTTGTGTTATGTCTTAATGTTTATCTAACTTGGTTCGTTTGTTGCAGAGATGGCTGCTGTTGCCGGTGCTGGAGGTGCTGGAGGAGATGACGGTGATAACTAGAGGCAATTCTTTCCGGGTCACAACATGTTCATCACCTTAGATCCGGAAATGAGCGGTGTTGAAGACTACCGTGAGATCATTTCTTTCCTCATACGCTCGAGGATATTTCACGCAATCACGACGACTCTGCCGATATCCTTACCCAATATCGAGGATTTCTGGAAGACGGTGGAGTATGATTGTCGTGTTGAGCCCCCAGTTATGAGAGCAACAGTCAATAATCAAGTAGTTCAGTTCTCGTCTGAACAAATTCGGGTGGCGTTACGTTTTGGTGAAGAGACTAGGGATGACCCTACGGAGTTTGTGGCTCCGTTTCGTGATGGAGCATTTCTAGGAATGGGCTATTCTGGTCCATTGGGCGATACCCAGAGACGGAAGGGGTTCCTGCTCGATCAGTGGCGCTTCCTCATGCACGTTATGATAGTATGCATGTCTGGGAGGAAGGCGGGCACTGACGGTATGGGTGCGACCATGCAGTCCGCAATGACTGCACTGACCTATAACAAACGTTATAGCTTCAGTCAAATGGTCTTCTACGAGATTGATAGACAGAGGAGGGCGATGGCTCGTGAGCGGTTCATAATGTATCCAAGATTCATCCAGATGATCTTGAACCATGTGGCTCCAGCTTTGCCTCAACGACGCCCGATAAGATACGTGGAAAGTGTGAGCAAACGTATCTTTGCTCAATGCCGTACTTCGAGTGCGAGGAGCAAGCCTGAACGTCGTCCAAGGCATACTCCACTCTTCGGGTACTTGATAAACCCGGGGTATGTGCCAGCTCGGGGGGATGAGTTCAGAGACCCTCAACCACAACAGGCAGGAGCAACTCGTGATGTACCTACTGTGCCTGTTGTATCGGTTGCGGAGGATGTTGACCTTGATGCTGCATTTGGCGGTCAAGGATTCTTCGACATGGATCATTTTGATTCACATGAAGAAGTGCATGTCTCTGCTGCACAGGTGAGGGAAGTGATTGTGACTAGAGCAGCTACGACGGTGGCTGACTCCGATCTTGACGAGGTTATGGATGAGGCGAGAAGGATGATGGTGAGACGAGAGAGAACGTTAGGGAAAAGAAAGAGGACGGTGGATGATAGTGAGTCAGAGGAAGAAGAGGAGGACATACACAAGTTGATCAGACATTCGAGACGTGAAAGGACAGGTGCTGGTATGGGAGCTGGAGAGACTTCACGTGTTATACGTTTTGCTCCATCCGCACTGTCAGGTATGTCAATTGTTCCTACTTCTGTACAGGTTACAAGCGCTGCAGATGTTCCTGCGGTGGCTACATCAGCTGTTGGCATCCTATCCACTACACTACAGATGACGACTCCGGAGATTGTGTCATTACCACCTCCAACGCTTACTCCTTCAGATGTGGTGGCACAATTTGTAGAGTCGACGGTCGTCGCAACTGCAGGGTTGTCGGTCACGATACCACCTGCGGTTACGTCCACAACTGCTTCTGAAGTCCCAGTTGCATTCGAAATCCCTGCTGAGTATACTCTAGATACATCTAATATGAGATTTGATTTCGATGCAACCATCTCAGACTCGGAGAGAATAGCTGCACTTGAGCGGGTCGTGGCAGAGCAATCAAGGATCAACTTTATCCAGACCCAGGCTATTCAACGCTTTGTAGCAGAAAATCAGCTACAGTCGTCCCTCCTGGTTGAGCATGGGAGGATTATAGATGCTATGAAGGCGTTCTTGGCATCTCAAGGGGAGACAGGCTGTAGAGGCGACGAGTTAAGGACTAAGAAGAGAAACGACAGAGACTATGATCCCAATGCACCGAAAGGTGCAGGTGGTGAGTTGCCAAGAACTACTCAAGCTCTTGGGACTTCCACAGCTCAAGGGGAGTCTGCGGGTGCAGTTGGTGGTGATGAGGTGGTGATGGTTGATGATGAAGATGATGTGATTGATGCGTTGAGAGAGTTAGATGATGATATGCTAGATGATGATGTGTTTGATGATGATGTGCTGTCGTGTGAGGAGATTGAGAAGATTGGCGCACAGATTGTGATTGAAGATGGGATAAAAGAGGGGGAGATAGTAGAAGAAGACGTTGAACACGAGATCCCAGATGTTGAGAAAGCCGACATGGGTACTGAGATGGATGAGACTGAGTGGGAGGAGCAGCCTAGGTGGAAGGAAGGCTGTGCTCATTGGTTTATTAAGACAAAGGTCCCTGCTGTTCCAGCCATGTTCAAAAAGAGTTATAACATCAAAGGCTATGCTGAGTCGAAGAAGGGAATTATCTGTTGGATATATGATGAACAGATAAAGTTGTTTGTGGTGAAGCGTTATGATGGTATTCAATACTTCAAAAGAACCCTGAGATCTCTCAATACGTTGCCGGAATGTGAGGTGAAGGATTTGGCCAGGTTGGGCCTGATTAATAGAAGTGACGACAACATGGCAAGAGTGATTGGGAAGATCGTGTGGAAAGAAAGCATAAAAGAGAAGAAGTTTGAATTATTAAAGCCACAGAAGGGAAAGCTCGTGGAGGATACAGAAAGGGGAATGAGAGCAGATGGCAAGCCATGGATGGTGATGAAGTACAAACCGATCCGATGCATCAAGGAGGTTCCAATGAAGACTATGCCTCAAGATGTGTTGAAGAATCTAAAATGGTGGTACGTTGATTGCCAGACTGCTGAAGCCGTGATGGAAGACGAAGACGAACAAGAAGTGCTGAGGGTGTATGATCTGATGCATCTTGTTAACTTATCGAAAGCTGATCTGCAAGTGTTGAATGAAAAGAGGATATTCTATATTCCTTCTTGGAAGGATGAAGCAAGGAAATATCAGCGAGTAGTCACGGTATGTGTTAGAGAAGGAGTGCATGCGTGAAGATACAGGATTACAAGACAAGAGCTTAAAGATCGAGATATGAAGCTACCGCCAAGGGGGAGTCTGTTGGTGCATAAGTGTCAGTAGTTCATAGTCTAGTGTCTGTAATCGAGTCTGTAATGTTATTTATGTTTTTGTACAAGCGAAGTTGTCAACAAGTTCGCCTAGGCGAACTTGTTGAACAAGCGAAGTTATGGACAACTTCGCCTGAACATATCAGGCGAAGTTGTCGTGTATTTATATTGATAGGTTACGGCTGGTTTAGTTGTTGGTTAATCAATCAGTTCGTGAGTTGTTAAGTTATCGAGTTTGTTTGGTAACGTGTGTTTTGTAACAGTGATATCATATCACGTGTTCGGTTATTAATATATAACGTGTTTCGTGTATTCGTGTGTTTGTGTTCTATACTCGTAACGATCTACGCAGGGATTCCGCACCTGAGTAGACCGCGATATCTCGTGCGATCCGTCCAGGGAACCTACAGGACCACATAATAATTTATTAATCAACAATAGAACGTAAATACTGGGGTCATTAACAAATACAACTATACATAATTAATAGTTGACTGTAACATGGGGCTAATTTTTTCTGTTTATGACAAAGTACTCTAAAACTTGGTGCAATACCAACACGAATGACTAATACGAAAAGTGTAAGAGTGATACGGAAGATCTCAATGAGCTATTATGATGGAGATTTATATATGAAATTTATTTTAACGAGAATTAGAAGTTGTTTAAATTTCCTTCCCCATCCTAGTTCGAGCATGTTTTTCTTTTTAAGTTTCATGTGGCCTATAAATGACACATGGTTTATTTGTTTCTTTCAGCGTATTTTGTTCTTATTTATTATTAATAAAAAGAGTGGCATAATGTTTATGCAATATCGTGTTCGGTTTCTTGCTTCACTTAATCAAATAAGTTCAACAAGGACTATCTTTTATGCAAATATCTTACCATCACATTTCCAGTTTAAGTTGTATTGAAGCAAGCTAGATATGAGCTTAAAAATCACGTCATTGCATGTTTATGGCTCATTTAATACGAAAATTTCAGACAGATTTTTATAAGTTATATATTAGTGCTCATTCTCTTTTATCTAATACGTGTTGATTTATAATAACTCTTAATAAATTTTGAAAGTAAAATCTACAAACATATTAGATTGACCTGATACAGACATGTTTAGTTAAATGTGTTTGGGGGTTTGATTCTAACCTGACTTGATCTCGTTTAGACTAAAACAACCCACGAGTATCGTGTTAGGTTCATGTAGTTCGTTTCTAGTTTGATCGAACGACTGATTTTGATTAAGATTGTTGAAGAGGTATGTACCCGCCTCAACACCGAGCGAGGCGGGTCAACCCACAAGATATAGACAAGAGGCTTGAAATCAAGACATTATGAAGGCACAAAGCCAAAACCTATGCGCATGGCGCATATCACATATGCTCACGCATCACATATGCTCACGCATATCACATCTGCGCGTGGCGCATCCGCGCGTGGCGCATATCACATGCTTGTGCATATCACATTTGCGCATGAAACATCTGCGCGTGAGAATAAAGAGAAGACCTCGCGCATCCTCAGGATAGGCGGTCAACCCACAAGATATAGACAAGAGGCTTGAAATCAAGACATTATGAAGGCACAAAGCCAAAACCTATGCGCATGGCGCATATCACATATGCTCACGCATCACATATGCTCACGCATATCACATCTGCGCGTGGCGCATCCGCGCGTGGCGCATATCACATGCTTGTGTATATCACATTTGCGCATGAAACATCTGCGCGTGAGAATAAAGAGAAGACCTCGCGCATCCTCAGGATAGGCGCGTATCACACATGCACATAATCAACCTCGTCCTTATCCAAATCAGGATTAGGGCAACCTTGATTGTGCACGTCAGACAACCTTCCAGAAGGTATCTTTTTAAGGAATAAGAATATGCTGATGTTGACAGCTGCCAATGAAAGGTGGACAACTCAGCAAAACCCATGTGCTACCACGTGATCATAACCAATGAAAAAGCACCAGGTGTCCCAGAGGACACGTGGCGCAAAGCAATTGGAGGAGGCCAACAAGGCTGAGCCCAATCAGTGGAAACCCTAGCACTATAAATACCACATCAACTCCACAAGGAGAGGCAGACAGAATCACATCCAATCACACAGTATTCAGCTATATTAAGCAATACACTCCAATTTCCTTACTCTCACATATTATTATCTTCTCCTACAAATTCTTATTCTCACACCGGAGGGTTACCCCAAAGAGGACCCCCTCTGTCCCTTTCTGAGGGGTTAGTTTACGGTGCTGTTCATTTTGTAGGTGGAAGAATCCAGATCCCAGGAATCCATCGGTGGAATAGAATAATCACACCCGAGGAAAGTAGATCGTCTACCAGTGAGTCGATCCACGTTTCTTCATTGGCGCCATCCACTGTTACAACGGCAACAAGATCTCATCAGATCTCTAAAAAAAAAAAACAAATTCTCACCATGGTTTCTGGCGTTCGTAATGTCGATCAAGTTCTGGAGGATATTGAACGTGAGGATGTTAATGAGGGACAGCAGTTTCTGAGAGTGCCGCGTGATTCTACGCGCACCACCAGTAACCGTCCCTTCATCACAACTCCTCATGGCCAGACTGAAACTCCTCCAGACGATCTCACGTTACAAAATCTTGCCGGCGCGAAACAAAAAGGACCAATGGGTCCAGAAGATGAAACCAATGACCCTAAAGAATGGCTCATAAACGAGCAACGACGTCTAATGGACAAGTACAATGAGATGGTCAAACAGAAAAAGTTAGCCGACTTAACACAAAGGCTAGCGTTTGACAAGCAAGCCATTCAAGGAACAAAAAGGGCGCGCGCGCCGAAAGAGGGTCACTCTGTTCACACTGAACACGCTGAGTTTAGTGATGAAGAAGTGCACAGCGTCAGGAAGACGCGAGATACTCAGGCAGGAGGCTCACAGCTCCGCGCGCACATGAACATGGCGCCCGGAGCCAGAGCCGATCTGGATCTGCACACACCGTATAGCCCACCAGTGAGAGGGCAAGTGGACGTAACCACACCGTACAAGCCAGCCATCTTGGTGAAACATTCAAAATTCACTGAGCGCATCGCGAAGTCCCCCATTCAGCACAAAACCAATATGCCAAGTGGTTTGGGCAAATATGGCGGCCCAACAGATCCAGACGATTTCTTACAAGGTTTTTACAACACTGGAAACCTAGAAAGCTGGACGATGCCAACATGGTGTCACATGTTTGCTCGCTGCCTCACGGGCGCGGCGCGTGTCTGGTTTGAAAGCTTGCCTACTGGGCAAATCGATGGGTTCGAGGAACTATTGGAAAAGTTCCAAGCTCACTTCGTACAACAGCGCAGACACACACGCGACCCTGATGACATCATGCACTGCGTGCGCAGGAATGATGAAACGATTGAAGACTACATCACTCGTTTCAATCAGGAGTCTCTGGCAATCGGAGGTATCACTGAGCAACTATTGCGCGTGGCCTTTATACAAGGCGCGCGCAGTGATCAACTCCGCCGAGCTCTCGTAAGCAGAGATGGCATGCCAACAACTTGGGCCAAGCTAATGGAAGCATCGCGAGTCTTCGCGAGAAATGAAAAGCAAATTGCCCAAGATAGAGCGAGAGAAAGAGGGCATCAAGCAGAGGCGCCGCGCAGCAACGAAAGAAGGAGCAAACAGAACACTGTATGGTCCAGGTTGCAACCAACTAGTTTTTCTTCCGCTAAAAAGCAGGCGCAACCAAGCTCACCCCAGCCCCAAAAAGACGTTCGTAATCACGGGGAGGGTGACAAGAGGGAAGGCGGCAGAGATCCTAACAGACCTCTGCCAAGAATATGGACTCCCCTCACTAAAACACCTTCACAAGTGTTAAGCACTGAGAATGTCCAGTTCAAAAGCCCCAAGCCACTACACTACAAGGGATCATCAAACAGTGGCAAGTACTGCGAGTTTCACATGTCCACAGGACACAACACTGATGCATGCCATCACTTGAAGGATGCAATTGAAAGGATGTGAAATCAGGCAAGCTGGCTCACCTGGTGAAAAGCCCAAGACCAGAAAGTGAACAACCAGAAGGAGCCTCTGCCAGCAAAAAGTTCAAAAGAATCTGTGTAGCCGAGGGAGGAAGGCAAGGGCAAACATCAAGAAAGAGAGGCGCGCAAATCCAAGGAGATTGGCGCGAGCAACAAGTAATCTTCCCAAGAATCAGGGGAGGCCCTTCTATCAGCAGTCCTCTTGTCATCACTACACACATTGCTCATTACGAAGTGTCAAAAGTCCTGGTGGACACTGGCAGCGAATCAGACATCATGTATGAGCAATGTTTCAGAAAACTGGATCCGGCAGACCAAGCAAGGCTTGAAATTGTGAATGCACCAATCTCTGGTGTTTCAAATGAAATCATTCATCCCCTAGGTCAAATACAATTTGAGCTAACTATGGGGGATGAGAAACACAAGCGAGCCGAAGTTGTCAACTTCTTGGTCTTGCCCACCACTTCTTGCCACAATATGATCTTGGGTAGAGGAACGATTGCCCAATTTAACGCCATACCGTCGCCAGCGCACGGCGCGTTGGGGTTCCCAACACCAACAGGTGTAACTTTTGTATACCGAGATCATTTGTGTGCATTGACAAATACTCCGCGGGAAGGGAGAATGAAACTTCCAATGGCAGACAACGCGCCAGAGGAATGGATTCTCAACCCAAAATTCCCGGAGCAGAAAATCACAATTGGCGCAACGATAACAGACGACACGAGGTTGAGAATGAAAAGATTGCTCACAGCATATATGTCGGTCTTCGCGTGGCAACACTCTGATATGACTGGGGTTCCGCGTGACCTGGCACAACATTCTCTCAACACGTTCAAGTCTGTAGAGCCAATTGCTCAAAAGAAGAGAGTCATGGGGGATGAGAAAGCGAGGGCCATGAATGAGCAGGTTGAGGATCTACTGCGCGCAAACATCATTCGCCCGATACGATACCAGACGTGGGTAGCCAATCCTGTGATGGTAAAGAAAAGTAACGGGTCGTGGAGGATGTGCATTGACTTCAAGGACCTCAACAAAGCATGCCCAAAAGATTGTTACCCCCTCCCAAACATCGACGCAAAGGTGGACTCCGTGGCGCCATTCAAGCTCAAATGTTTCCTGGATGCCTACAAGGGCTATCACCAGATTCAAATGGCACCACAAGACGAGGACAAGACTGCCTTCAGAACCGACAAGGGTGTTTTTTGTTACACAAAAATGCCCTTTGGTTTGAAGAATGCGGGCGCCACCTACCAAAGACTTATGGATGCCGTTTTCAGCGAGCAAATTGGAAGAAACCTAGAAGTCTATGTGGATGATTTGGTGATCAAAAGCTGGGAGGAAAAACAAATGCTCAAAGACATCGAAGAAACCCTTGGGCGCCTAAAGGAAGTTAACATGAAGCTCAATCCGAGCAAATGCACTTTCGGCGTACAAGAGGGAAATTTTCTAGGTGTAATGGTCACCAAGGATGGTTTCAAGGTGAACCCAGAAAAGGTGGAGGCCATCCTTGACATGCCCTCGCCGTCCACCATGAAAGAAGTCCAAAAGTTGAATGGGAGATTGGTAGCAATCAACAGGTTCCTAGCGAACCATGCAAGCAAATCTACCCCATTCGTTAATACATTGAAAAATTGCTTAAAGAAAAGCCAATTCAAATGGACTTCTGAGGCCGAGCAAGCTTTCAGTGAGATAAATGAGTGTTTGATAAATTTGCCCGCGCTCACAGCTCCACTTCCTGGTGAAATCTTGACATTGTACCTATCAGCAGGAGAGCGCGCCATCGGCGCAGTATTGTTGGTGGATCGCAAGGGAATCCAAACGCCAATATACTATGTGAGTCGGGTGCTGACAGATCCTGAGACGCGCTACTCCATCATGGAAAAGTTAGTTTTATCACTAACACACGCGTCGCGCAAGCTTCATAGATATTTCAATGGTCATCCTATTGAAGTTCTAACTGGTTACAACATCCAGCAAGTCTTGCGGCGCCCCGCGCTCTCGGGAAGGCTGACAAAATGGGCCCTGGAATTAGGTGAACACACGATCGCCTATAAGCCCCGTCCAGCAATAAAGGGGCAAGTTTTAGCTGATTTCATCGCAGAAATCCCAGAAGGAAGAGTTGAAGAGGCTCAGCGCGAGGTAGACCCTCCGCGAGCCAATGATGAAGAAAATGTTTGGAGATTGTTCACTGACGGAGCTTCAAACAACGAAGGGTCCGGCGCAGGTCTCAAGCTGGTGGATCCAGAGAATCATGAATATACTTATGCCATCAGGTTGGACTTCAAGAGCACCAACAATGAGGCTGAGTATGAAGCCCTGCTGGCTGGGCTGCGCATCGCGCACAAATTCGGAGTTAAAAAGCTAGAGGCACATGTTGATTCATACTTGGTAGCAGCACAGGTCAATGGCCTTTATGATGCCAAGGAGAACACCATGCCTCTATATCTAGAGCAGGCGAAAAAGCTCATCGACCAATTTGACTGCTTCAGAATCATTCATATTCCGCGCAGTGAAAACAAATCTGCCGACACGTTGAGCAAGATGGCATCAACCAGTTTCGATCACTTTGGCAAAGATGTCAGGGTAGAAGTAATGAGCAACCCGTCGGTGGTAGCGAAGTCTGTCCTTGTAACTCATACAACCCCTTCATCATGGATAACTCCAATAATGAAATTCTTGAAGGAGGGAAAGGTACCGGACGATCGCGCACAGGCGAGGAAGATAAGACACAAGTCGCAGAACTATGAACTCCTTGACGGCACATTATATCGACGCTCTTATCTTGGGCCGCTCATGAAATGCCTAGATGCTGAGGAAGCAAGCTATGTGATCAGAGAGATACACGAAGGAATCTGTGGAATACACGCTGGCCCGCGCATGGTGGTTGCCAAGGCAATGAGCGCAGGTTACTATTGGCCAGGCATGTACTTGGACGCTCTGAAAGAGATCCAAAAATGCAAAGCATGTCAGAGCTATGCGCCAAACACCATGCGGCCAAAGAACAACTTGATTCCAGTGACCTCCGCATGGCCTTTCCACAAATGGGCAATCGACATTGTGGGTCCCCTTCCGCAAGCGCAAGGGCGAGTAAAATTTTTGGTAGTGGCAGTAGACTATTTCACAAAATGGGTTGAAGCCAAGCCACTAGCAAAAATCACAGCAGAAGCGATGAAGCAGTTTATCTGGAGCCACATCATATGCCGTTTTGGCTTGCCCATGGAAATTGTTAGCGATAACGGCAAGCAATTCACTGACAAGAAGATATCCAGCTGGCTCAAGGAATTGCGCATCAACCAAATTTTCACTTCAGTTTATCACCCTCAGGGGAATGGCCAAGTGGAACGCGCGAACCAAAGCTTGTTAAATGGGCTGAAGAAAAGGTTGGAGGGAGAATCCCATTCTTGGGTCGAAGAGCTACCTAATGTCCTGTGGGCACACAGGACATTAAGCAAAACCAGCAATGGCGAATCCCCGTTCAGTCTAACCTATGGAACGGAGGCAATGATTCCAGCAGAAATTGGATGCCCATCCCATAGAGTGCTCATGATGAACAAGATTGATAACGAGCGCGAAAGGAGGTTGGATTTCAACTTACTTGAAGGGCGCTGAGAGGCGGCTATCATCAGTGAAGCCAAGTACAAGAAAAAACTGGAAAAATATTACAACCAGCGCGTGAAAGAATGCCACTTCAAGAAAAATGATTTTGTCCTTCGAAACAATGAAGCTAGCCGCGCGATACCCCCGGGAAAAATGTCCCCCAATTGGGAGGGACCTTATCAAGTCTTGGAAGAATTGGGAAAAGGCGCATACGCCTTAAAAGATTTGAATGGAAAGAAGATCCCGCGCGCATGGAACGCGGCACAGCTTAGAAAATGTTTCATGTAAAAATTGTCAAGTTTGTAATCAAGGCTTTTTAGGCCATTATGAATAATGATACGCGCTATCTTCTCTTAATGTGGATTCTATTACCTTTTGCATACATGTTTCACACTTCCCTTTATTAATTTTGAGCAATATAACAACATTGTATTGACATCAAAACGAAATAAAACGAAGTAAAACATACATGCGCGAGCTTCAAGCTCAAACACGTTAACGAGTCTTAACTCTAAAACGTCAGGGCCTTAGCCCAATAATATGAGCCTTAGCTCAGGCCTTAGCCCAACAATGTGAGCCTTAGCTCAAATCACTCACAACATCCATCCTACATGCTGCGCAGCCTGACCATAAAAATACCTAAGCACAACTAAGGCAAAGCAAATGCCAAAACATAGTTGTTAAGGTCTCAGGTCGACGTCGCGCATGAAATTGTAATGGATATCTGAGTAACACATATTGACAAGTAAAGGCTAAAAACTCATAATTCCATATAATAAACGCGCGATAACGTCGCGCAAAAGAGGAATAATGAAAACGCCAAGGCACGTGTCAACATAATCAAGATATGGCAAAATCACTTACAATATGACAAGGATTAAGTATAATAATTTCATAACAACCTTGTTCTTATTTCAACGTGCAAGCATATCTTATATTCAACAAGCAAACATGCAATATAAAGAGATGAATGGGGAATGCGCAAGATGCGAGGAAGGGAAAAACAAAATTTCATTCTAAAGCATTGAAATTTACAAAGTTTACAAGATGATGAGATAAAAACTACAAATAAAAATAAAAAAAACATGAAGGGCTTCTCAAGTCTCCACGTCGACGTCAGCCTCTTCATAGTCCTCATCACCGCCCTCAGCATCTGGCGCAGCCCGCTCCTCGTCATCTCCAAACTGACCATAGTCAAGTTGTTCGTCCTGAATGGAGTCTTCTATCACAGTAGTGTCAGGAGCGGATCATTTGGCCACGCCAGAGCCGCTAGCAGGGGCAGCATTCCCCGCGCCATCATCGCCGCCACCAGCCCCTTCGCACTCGTCAAGTAATTTCTTTAGCGCGCCGAGGTCGGGCTGGTCAGCAAGCGCGGATATCTGCAAATCATATGGAAAAATATGAGTACAAAAAAGACTTGGAAAATAAGTCAAGGTAATATCATTAAGGTTAAAATACCTGCCCAAGGATGGGAATGGGAGTATTCAAATACTTCTCCCCCATCGCGGCCATGTCCGCGCAGGCAACGTCGCTCTGATAAGGGTAGTCGGATGGGTTCTTCTTCAGCATGCCATATTCATAGCCATCCTTAAACCCTTCAGCTCGACCCACCAAGCGCGCGGCAGCGTTGCAATCCATCACAAGGGCCTGAAACTCGTCTGAGTATTTCATCGCGTAAGCGCAACGAGTCATACCCTGTGAGATTAGCCATTGGCGATCCTGCGCGTGGGAAGCAACAGACGTCTCGAGAGAAGGAATCTGAGAGTTTAACAACTCAACAGTTTCCTTAGTCTGTTTCAGCTCCTCTTTGTCGGACGCTGCTGCCGCCAAGGCTTCTTCCTTTTCCGCTCGCGCAGCATCAAGTTCTTCCTGGCTAGACGCTGCCGTCGCCAAGGCTTCATCTTTCTCGGCCTGTGCGGCCGCCAGCTCTTTCTTCAGGCGCGCAACCTCACTCTCCAGTGATGATTTTTCAGTTATAGACTGGACAAGAGCTTGGTCACGCGCCTCCGCGTCCAGCTCCAAGTCGCGCACTCTACGCGCGTACTTGGCCGCGTCCGCCTCGGCCGCCTGTAGCTTCTCCCGCGCAGCCTGAAGCTCATGCCCGCGCTTCACGAAGGCGCTGTTGGCACTTGCTCTGTTCTCACTGAGCTCTGCTTGGAGCTTCTCGGCTCTCTCTCGAGCATCAGAAAGATGCCAAGCAGACACTTTAGCCTCTTGCTTGGCTTCCGCAAGAGCATCACGTACCTTTACGTAATCATAGCGAAGCTCTTGGGAGGCAGCAAAGAAGGCCGACCCAGCAAACAGATGATCGTTGAGCAAGTCATCGCGAGCGCGGTCCTCCTGGAACCTCCTTTCAGCTGGAGGCACAGAATGAGCCCAGAATTCCGCACACACACCCATGGACTGAAATGTGCTGTCCTCAGTAATATTCCATCTCGGGCGGTAAATGTGATCGGATTCCTGCAAACACAAAGTAATGATCTAAGTCATCAAAACACTAAGATGGAAATCCGCGTAGCGGAGCAAAAACGAACCTATACCTGCGGGGATGAAGCAGAAAAGTCAGCGCCAGGCCCACGAGAAGACTCCGCCACGAAACCTCGTGGCGCTGCAGGGCTGGCGCCCCCACTGTCGGAGCCTTCAACTTGAACCTCCTCATCCTCCTCTGAAACAGGCCTTTTCTCCTGCGACCTTGAACCAAAATCAGTCTCGCGAGGAGGGCTGCGCGCAGGAGGAGGTGAGGAAGGTCTCGACGCCGCCAGGTCGGCGCGTAAAACGGCCTCCTGCTCCTTAGTAATCCCGATGAGGGGAGATTCAGCGCTTGCAGGAGCAGGAGCAGTACCAACGGCGCTGGCACCGGCGCGAGGAGTGCCGCCAGCAGCTTGTACGCCAGCAATGACTCCTATGAAAAAATCAACAAAAAGAAATGGTTCATGACTTGATCTAAAAAAAAAGTCAGAAAATAAAAGCGCAATACATACCTTGGCGCAACTCCGTTCGCGAGTCAAACATCGCCATGAAGTCCATTCTACCCTTTTTCGAGGGTAAAACAGGGGACTTCGAAACGACCTCCGGCGCAGGCGCGGCACCTTGTTGCGCCTGGGGTTGATCCACCAAGGTCGCCGGTTCTACAAACATTTGAGTGAGCAAAGATTCATTAGTAATTCTATCGGAATCGCGCTCATAGAACCATAAAAGATAAGCAAAGGATAAGCAAAGTATACCGGTCGAAGGCGCAACGCTGCTTCCCTTTTCCGCCGCGCGAAGGGAGGAAGTAGTCGCACCATACCTCGTGTGGACAGGAGGTCGGCCCACTTTTTGAGGCAGGGAAGACAAGGAAAACTTGGTGGTAAACACCTGGGTTTTCTCAAGTCCCTTCACCTGAGTAGGAGGATCCTGAACAACAGGGGCATCATCTTTCTTCTGTTTCTTACTGGCCCCTACGCCAGTTTTCCCTTTAGCTTTACGCTTTAGTTGGGGCGCCTCCTCCTCCTCCTCTTCCGCGAGCTCCAGCTCGTAGTTCTCGAGCGCATCTACAATAAGTGCAACAGAAATGTTAGCCAAATTTGGTATTATAAAGGCATAAGCATAAGTACAAAGGCTTACCAGGCGCATCGCTGTCAAAGACAAATCCCAGATCAACAGGGATGAACATGTCATCGAAGCGATCGGGGAAACCAACTTCCCCAGCGCCCAGCGCGACGGAGCCACCCTCCATATGCTCGTCATAGGCGGCGTGGACATACTCCTTGCTGACTGCACAAAACAAGTCAAATGATATCAGCAAAACGAAGTACATTAGCGCAGAAGTAATGGAATGAGATTAACTTACACAAGCCGTCAACTTGGATAACGGGCTCAGTCGCGCTGTCGGCCCACCTCCTGCTCATGCCAACCCCCACCAGCGCCTCCTCGCAAATGTTCTTGGTGGGGGATGGTTCGGCAGTCAACTTGTTTACCCAAGCGCCAGTTGGGTTCTTGAGGACACCCACATCCGCAGGCGCAGAAGAGATCGCGCGCATGGTCATGCAGATGGGGATCACACCAGCCCTTATATAGAAAAATCTCTCAGACCAGTCATGAAGGCTCTTGAATGAAACAGTGCAGCACTTGACCTTCTGACTGCGAGGAATAAATGAGAACCAAGAATCTTGGATCTTGGGCTTGTAAAAAAACTGAAAGCGCCGAGGGGTGGGCTCCTTGCGCTGAGATTTGCACATGAACTCAAAATAAGTCATGCACACGAGTCCAAACGGATGGACTTGGGATATATGAATCCCATAAAACCTAAGCACCGCACCCACAAACCTTGTCATCGGGAGACGAAGGTTGCAGTGGGTGAAAAAATGGCAGTAAAGGGATATATAGCCGGTGGGCGGGTCCGCCGCCGTTTGCCCGGCCGCCGGCAGCATGCAGCCATACTCAGGGAGAAAACCCTGAGAGGCGATAAGGCTGTCAAAATCGGCCTGCCTCAGTTTGCAGGTGATCTCATCCCACTCCATACCTCCTCCGATGAGGCCTCAGCAGCCTTCTTCCCCTTGCCGGTCTTCTTCAATGTAGACATTACTAATGATTTCACACGGCGATGGATAGGGGAGATTGTGTTGTCTGAGCTATCAGACATACAACTGTAAAAACGGACGAAGGATGCTTCTGAAGAACAGAGATCTGGAAGCAGAAGATAAGTAATCGGAATAAGAACGAAAGAAAGGAAAGCTTCGAATAAACAACAAAGAAGATGAAGAATAAAAGCTCTAAGGGCTTGCTTTTATAGGCCCAGGAGAGAGAAAATTTGGCACTGAACGAACTTCACGCGCCCCCACTCGCAGGTGTAAGCCAACGCGAGCGCGACACGTGTCCCTGACACTGTGTGAGGGGACACGAAAAGAAACGATACAGCTGCTACCATAGTTCACGCGCCACCACTCGCAGGTACGGACCAACGCGAGCGCGACACGTGTTCCTGACACTATGTGAGGGGACATGAAAGGCAACTGTAGCACCTCGAGCACACGAAAGGTCTGACACGTCTCCATCACTGACGCATGTCAGCAACAACCAACCACGTACAGGGACGATTTTTTGTTTTCAGCCAAAAGGATAGAATTTCGCGCACCGATGAGTAGCAAGAAGAAAAGACAAACCACATTAAAAGAGCAAACTATCAAGTCTAATATCTATCTTACCTCGCTCGCGCGAGACAAGACACACATTGGACTGGGGGGGCTTGAAGAGGTATGTACCCGCCTCAACACCGAGCGAGGCGGGTCAACCCACAAGATATAGACAAGAGGCTTGAAATCAAGACATTATGAAGGCACAAAGCCAAAACCTATGCGCATGGCGCATATCACATATGCTCACGCATCACATATGCTCACGCATCACATATGCTCACGCATATCACATCTGCGCGTGGCGCATCCGCGCGTGGCGCATATCACATGCTTGTGCATATCACATTTGCGCATGAAACATCTGCGCGTGAGAATAAAGAGAAGACCTCGCGCATCCTCAGGATAGGCGCGTATCACACATGCACATAATCAACCTCGTCCTTATCCAAATCAGGATTAGGGCAACCTTGATTGTGCACGTCAGACAACCTTCCAGAAGATATCTTTTTAAGGAATAAGAATATGCTGATGTTGACAGCTGCCAATGAAAGGTGGACAACTCAGCAAAACCCATGTGCTACCACGTGATCATAACCAATGAAAAAGCACCAGGTGTCCCAGAGGACACGTGGCGCAAAGCAATTGGAGGAGACCAACAAGGCTGAGCCCAATCAGTGGAAACCCTAGCACTATAAATACCACATCAACTCCACAAGGAGAGGCAGACAGAATCACATCCAATCACACAGTATTCAGCTATATTAAGCAATACACTCCAATTTCCTTACTCTCACAT
This sequence comes from Bidens hawaiensis, assembly GCF_021521415.1. Taxonomy (NCBI): domain Eukaryota; kingdom Viridiplantae; phylum Streptophyta; class Magnoliopsida; order Asterales; family Asteraceae; genus Bidens; species Bidens hawaiensis. The sequence continues at coordinate 47,921 of NW_027499003.1, forward strand.
ATTATTATCTTCTCCTACAAATTCTTATTCTCACACCGGAGGGTTACCCCAAAGAGGACCCCTCTGTCCCTTTCTGAGGGGTAAGTTTACGGTGCTGTTCATTTTGTAGGTGGAAGAATCCAGATCCCAGGAATCCATCGGTGGAATAGCATAATCACACCCGAGGAAAGTAGATCGTCTACCAGTGAGTCGATCCACGTTTCTTCAATTGTAATAATGGTAGTGAAGTTATCTATATAATGCAACATAAAATGAACACAACTTTATATGAGAAAAGTATATACACTTGAAGGTTGATAGATCCACGACTGCTGCCTCAAATATAATGGGCCACAAGTCCATTATTCCATAACACCTATAATTTAGCCCAACATTCGCATCCAAAGCTTCATCATCGGAATTTGAAGGAAACGATAATTGGCCAATTGAAAAAAATACATGTGGGATGAAATTTTAGTGTGTGGTTTGAGAATGGTGTAAAAAAAGTAAAAACTAGATTGGCATTTATTGACGAATAGTTTGGTTTTTATAAGTTACATATATTTCTTTAAAATGGCTAGTTAACGTCCAATTTTTTTACCATTGGAGCTTGAGGCTCGAGAGCATCGCGAATAATGTTAGGGAATTTCGCAATTGAATAAATTGAATTATCTGAGAGTCGTTTGCACTTTCAGGCTGAAATTATTTAGTGATTCTCCAAATATATTAATCGGATAAAATTTAGACGAGATTAAGAACGAGTATGTGATTTTGAGAGTCAAATCTTTGAACTCAACCTAACGATCAGGGTATACAGATTAAGGCTTGGTAACTAGTTGCCTTTGGCTTGACTCTAGCCAAGGGCTCTGCGCTTACCCTGCTATCAGGGGCGCTACCCCCCTTGGAACCCCGTACATTAGGGGTTTCGCCGATAACATTTTGATAAACTAAAACAAGCGTGCGTTTGCACCTCCTAACTTGTTTAATGTATATTAGAAATTATATTGGTCGACAAATCAATCCTGTTACGCTAAAATATCTATCTAACAATAACCCCGATCGGGAAAGTCTTTTCACAGAGTTGAGGGAGGCCGGTGTTGTCCATAGGACCAAGGCATCCGCCCCACGCACTCTCCTTAGAGCCGGCTGGTGGGTAAGTATAGAAGCCTAAGCTTTAGACCTCCACCCATTAAGGGCCTCCAAATCTAAAAAATTGGTTTATATATTTGTACATTTAGCTGGCTAATATATTTGGAAACTAGGTTATTGACCCGTGTACGACACGGGTGGAAATATAGAAATTGTCAAATACACGCATATAATTTCAAACGACAAGATATTTTTTAATATGTTTTTTGAGATGTCACTATGACATAAAACTGCAATTGATATTTATTCATAAAGAAAATACTGCAAAACATGAACTTACAAAAAATAAAGTTACATAGTAGAATGTTTACAAACAAAATTTAAAACTTTATAACATAAACTCCATAAACCACCAAATATTTCCTTGTAGACAATGTTGATGCATCCATGTCTTGCTTGACCTAAAACAGATAGTTAATGCATCAATTTAGCAGTACCTTAGGATGACATAGGCTTAAAATGAAGAGCGATATATGCTCTTATAAAATTTGTTCAACTGTAAAATAATATATTATAATTAATAAATAATATATATATATATATATACATACAGAGAGAGAGAATCATAAATTAAAATATTTTTTATCATGAAAGATCATATATAGTTATATTTGTACGTCTCTAATTGTTGTATCATTCTTTCCTTTACAAAAATGTTTCACAATATCACAATAGAGCATAGTAAAATCAACACCACAAGAAACGCTAGAATATTATATTCTTTTAAAGAATAGGTTCACCGGACCCACTAACCTTAATTTGACTTTTGGCCATTCTTCATAATAACAAGTGTGTTAGGTTGATAATGCATAAATGGTATTCAAATCATGCTATAAACAACTTATAGTGAGGGTAACTTAAAAAGTAATAAAATATGAAATTACAAACATTGATGTAAAGAGGATAAAGATTTGGAATACATAAATACTTTTGCATGGACGGAATGGTGAGAGAAATATAAAATATATGAAAACATACATTATTGTTAAGACTTTGTTAAAATCAAATAAACGCAAACACTCAAAAATAGAATAAAAAATTATTACTTATTTGATCGATAATAGGTTAATATGAAATGTGTTGGATATGGCATAATGTTATCCATTTTGATTTCGATACCTTTCATTGTTTGATAATATCTAGATTTGCAAAACTGGCTAGAATATGAATTTTGAAAGTGAATCAAATTGACTCGTGGCCGTCATGGGTGGAAATATAGAAATCATCCAATAAACATATAAAATTTAAAACAACAAAGGTACAAGTATGACCATCTCTTGAAAATAATTAGGGTTACACAACATATTTTAATGTATTCAATGTAGTTGTATAAACATGTAATTAAAACTTTACTAAAGATGCATTAAATTTAATGTTAAATATTTATTTTATTATTGATTATTTTATTGATAAGAAAATTCTATAATGGCTTGTTATTTATGGAAATAGAAAAATGAACCAATAGGAAGAAGCTAGAATGTATTTTTTTTAATAATATATATATAGATATTTATTTTATTATTGAATTATTTTATTGATAAGAAAATTCTATAATGGCTTGTTATTTATGAAAATAGAAAAATAAACCAATAAACAGAAGCTAGAATGTATTTTTTTAATAATATATATATATATATATACATATATATATATATATATTACTAAATTGGGGTGACTTATAAGGAAAGTGAAGCTTTAGTGGAATCTGTTTATGCAAATTGATGATTGATTGCTTTTTTTTTTCTTTCTTTTTTCTAGCTTTTGCTACTTCGTAACAAAATGTGAATTGTGTTATAGAACAATTAGGTAGCGTTTGGTAGAAAGGAATGAGAGACGGAATAGAATGAGTCATTCCAAAAGAAAGAAAAAACCATGTTTAGTTGTCATATGGTAATGGAATAAACCATTCCATAATGAATTAAATTCCTTCCAAATATAGAATTTTCATTCTTTAAAGTGTATGTGTTTTTTTCATTCCTTCAAGAAATGAAATCAACAATACAAAAACACCAATAATAATAAAATATTATGATTATTATTATATTAGAATTGTTATTATATTATAATTATTATTACATGATCAAATTATTATAATACTGTTATTAATTTTATTATTATTATATTATTATTATTATTTATATTATAATATAACAATGATTATATTAGAGTTATTATCGTATTATCAATATTATTAAAATTATTTGACGAGTCAACGCTTCATAACACGTATGCGTGATTCAATATTTTTATGATTATTTTTATTCGTTTTAGTGGTCTTGTTAAAGTGTGCAGGTCTTAAAAATGGTAATGGTCTATTTCATTTCTTTGTCTATTCCATTCCCATGTCCATTTCCTTCCCTCATCCATTCCATTACGTCATACCAAACATACCCTTATTGATGTTAGTAAGTTAGCAAACTAACGTAAGATGATTGGTTTCAAACCCGGGCAAAAGAGGAGTGTTCATAACATGACTTTCAGAAAAACGCTTTAATTTTTAGTTACCGTTAGGCCTTTAAAATAGATGAGCCATCCCTGATTCTCTCCCAGAGTGAATGGAGTGGCCCCTAATAGTGTTTAAGGTCGTTGGAGAGAATATAGATTAATACGGAAGAAGCTATAGAAAGATCAAAAACAAACGGAAAAAAAAGGGACATTGGAGGACACCTTTGAATTTATCTGCAATTAATGGGTCACCTCGATGCATACTCAACACAATAGGGATCGTCGAATATTCAAACTACCCCTACCAACCTTCTTCCATGAACTCCATTACAAATTTATATATACCCTTGCTTCTTAGTATTAACTATGTTTTTCGCTAGAAGATAAGTATTATATAAACTAATTTTCATTATTTTATGATCTCTCTTTTTTATAATAGTAATATGTTAATTTGATATTTTGATCCTTATTTTTTTTCTGAACTACAATAAAACAATTCTAGATTATTTGTTGGTTAAATAAGTTTGTTCCAGTTGTAAAGATAGGTTAATGTTTATTAGTGTTTCTTAATATAAACTCATCATAGAATAGCTGGGATTTGCACACAAAAATCTTTACACGGTAGAAAAGGGCCTTTAATGACATGCGCACCATGACACGCAATGATTAATGACTTGCAAATGCGTGTCATTGAAAAATGTCATAATTTTTAAAATTTTTGACATGCATTTTTGTGTGTCATCGATTCAATGTCATAAATAAAGAAAAAGAATAAAAAAAACAAAGACTGGGTACAGCATCAGAAAATGCGTGTCGTCTGTGTCATCCTTCATTCCAGATAAATAAAAACATAATACCATCCCAATTACTTCTCAAAATTACACGCCTCTTCAATTCATTTGTAAACCTAAAAAACTCTTATCTCCCTCTCTTCTCTCTCACCGCCTCCCTTTCTTCTATCTTGCCGTTTTCACCTCATTCGGAGTCCTAACCCTAATTGCCACTTCACACTTCGCCGGAATCGAATTCGAATCTGACGTCAATACGCTTCTCCGACGATTTATTTCGGAAGCCTCGAAAGTGAAACGGATTTGAGGTGACACCAACACTCAATTTCATTTTTATTTGATGTTAATTTGTATAATAGTAACAGTAATTTGATGTTAATTGTTCTGTTTTGTAACCCTAGTTCAAATCAGGCTAAGAAGAATTTAAAAGCTAGGTTAGAACAATTATTTTGGCTATTGTGAAATAAAAGGAATTGTTTCTCTCTGATTATAAAAGCTAGGCTAGAACGCATGCTTTCTCATCTGCAACTGAACAGTGAGCCACTTATTATTTGTTACATTTATGATAATTCAAGTAGTTGTTTGAAGAGCCTAAAATAAACATACTACCAGCTAGAGTACATGGCATGTGTCATGTATGAGATAAATAGAGCCAATGAATTAGTCTTTTTTTTGTTTCGATTGTAGGAGTGCAACTTCATCTTTAAGACATATGCTGATAAACCTGCCACTTGCTTATTGATTGATTTAATGATATATTGTTCTAAACTTGTGCTCAACTGTTACAGTGTTGTGTTAGTTTGTTGATCCATAAAAATTGTTTTTAATAGGGTTGAGCTCGATACCGTAACGGTGCCGATCCCGATTTTCTTAAAAACTTGGTACCGGTACCAAAAATGCTTGGTTTGGTACTTGAACTATAGAAAATTCGGTAAACACCATAAATACGGATTAGTTGGGCAGTAGGGGTATTTAGGGTTTGGTTTAAAATTGTGAAACCGTTCAAACTGGTCAACGATTTGGTTTCGCGGTCGATTATCTTAAAGAATTTGGTTAGTTTGAAAGTTTTGAGACCGTAATGAATAGTTTGGCTTATAGTTTATAGGGAAACCAATCGGAACAAATCGAACCGGGCCGTTGATTTTGTATATATTTGTAGGGATATTTAAATTTGGTTTTGGATTATGGCTATGTATATTTTAGTTGGGCATGCCTGACCTGGGGATGCATTAGGTGGGTTTATGCTTAACCACTAAAGGGAGTTTTTACAAAAAATGTGTCACTAGGTGGGTTTATGCTTAACCACTAAAGGGAGTTCTTACAAAGTTTGTGTTCTGCAGTATTGTTTGCAAATTTCGTTGTTCAATGTTAATTTTTATTAGCAATCAGATCCGTTCATAGTACCTTGTTTTTAATGTACTAACTAGATAGTTGATGTTTTTTGAATTCTTGGCCCATTAAGTTTTTCATAACTTGCAGAATGAATGCTTCATAATGTTAATCTTGTTATAATTTAATAGTGTTATATATATCAACTAAGTTATACAGGACTTTTAAAAGTAGTATTTAATGATAGTAAAACACGTGACTTAAACTGGAATTACTGATCCACTTGTTTGAAAAAATGGCATCATAAAAGGATTATGATGCTATGAAGCTTTGATACTCGAGTTGTAATTTCATTTTTTCAATATATACATTATACAATGATATGGGTTTAATGGTTTACAACATGTCTCTCTTTAGGAAAACTTCTAATGCTTCTGATTATTGAGGCCATTCTATCACCAAAGTAAGGATTTTTTTTTTAATTCTTATATATCCATTTATAATTTATATGTGATGCGTGTATAGATTACTCAGTTTTTGTTCTTGGTAGCCATAGGAGTTCTGTTCTTGTGTTTAGCTACTCAAATGGTGATTGCTTTGCATGGGATACTCTATTGGCATAGGTAAGAAACTTTTTTTTCTTCGCACACCTTACGAGTAATGAACAGATCCAACATGATTGGGATGATTAGTGGTGGCAGAAGCAGTTCTTGGAAATACTTGTTAAAAAATGTGGTCTTGATGCTGTTAAGGAAGTAATGTTTGAAAAGCATATGAAGCTGCTCAGAAATATAAAAAAGGTTTGTTGCTTTATGGTCCTTGTGTATCAACTATATATACTACAATAGAGAGAGATACATAGATTAATATATTTTATTTAAATGCAAGTCTAAAAGAGCAAGGAAGAGGTTGGCAAAAGACGGTTATGAAGGGTTAGAGGATGACCCACTTCGTTTTGACTCAGCCAAATTTTGTAACGATTTCGTTGTTTATTTTTTGTCTTGGGTTGGGGGAGGCAAAGAGGAATACACAAAGGCGGATTTTGATGCAGTTCGAGAAAAATGGTCGAGTTATGCGACGCAATTTATTTTCCGGTACTGATATGTATGGTATTGAGTGCTAACCATATTTTTGTTAACTTTGTGAATATTTGTAATATTTTGACTTACGATGTCTAATTAAGAAATGAAATGCATAATTTTGCTGTTATATTAGTGTCATTAATGTAAATATTAGTAATTGTGTAAAAAGAGTAATATATTTTTTTTGAAAACAAAAAATATACGATGACACGCACAAATGCATGTCGTATGTTGGTGTCATAAACGCATGTCACAAATGAGTGTCATTAATGCGTGTCATTAAGCATGAGACGCAGATGTGTGTCATATTCACTTTATGACGGGGGCTTCAATGACACGCATTTGCGTGTCATCTACACTCTTTAATGACACGCAATGCGTGTGATTGAAGGCATTTTTTTTAGTAGTGTTAGTAATTTTGCCTTTAATTAACTCTAAATATTTTTGTCCCTTGTGTGTAATAAAATTATGAAAAAAAAAAGTGTAACTTGTAATGAGTAAATAAAATGAAAAGGTTGTAATATACAAAAAATTAGCAGCTACCATCTTCTATTAAAAAAAAGGTTTTCATAAAGGTATTTAAGAATGAACATTGTCACAAAAGAATATTAAATGAATTCTTATGTTTTTTATTGAAAACAAAAATATATATATCTTTTTGTATAAAAGCAGCTTTAAATTTCAATTAATTATGATATAGGCCAATAAAAAAATACAAATAGTAATGCGAGATTTTTATATATTGGAAAAAACTGCACTTGTTTGACTCCTTCTATATATAAAACTAGCTTTTGTACAAGTGTATTACAAGGGATTTGTCAAATAATTAAAATAAATAAGGTCCGTTATTTGAAAGAGCTGAACAAAATTAAAGGTAAAAAATAAAATATATAGTACAAATAATAAAAAGTCTATAATCTTAAATTTACAAATTAGAAAAAATCTCTTTATATACAACATTTGCCAAAATTGTTTTGACCTTACCTATGGATGGTTATGATAAATGAGATAAGAGTTGGAGAATTAGAATAGAAATTATAACTCATTTGTTAAAATTGTTTTGACCCATGACCCATAGATATATAGGACAAATAAGATGAGAAATTAGAGAATTATAAAGAAAATTATAACCCATTTGCCAAGATTATTTTAACTCTACCCATGGAGAGATAGGATGAATGAGATGAAATATTTGAAAGGATATTATAACTCATTTGTCAAAATGGTTTTGTCGCATAACCCATGGATATGTAGAATGAATGAGAAGATAGATTAGACTAAGAATGAATGTGAGATTGCCACATCATCTTTATTATTTGCTTTTATTAGTATTGTTAAATATTTGAAAGGATATTATAACTCATTTGTCAAAATGGTTTTGTCGCATAACCCATGGATATGTAGAATGAATGAGAAGATAGATTAGACTAAGAATAAATGTGAGATTGCCACATCATCTTTATTATTTGTTTTTATTAGTATTGTTAGATTAGATTAGATGAATATATTTGAATTATCCAAATCATTAAAAAAAATATTATACAACTATTTGCAGCTAACAAAAAAATTATTAATAATCATCCAAACTATATAAAATTATATATATATTAATTTGTGTTTATATATATAGTCATGTGCATTTAAAAGGTCCGTTTGATACACGACACGCCGACTTCCACACCTTTCGATTTCTCCGATTTCGTTTATACCTTATACTAAGTTTATTCCTGTTCCTAAGTCCAGTTAAGATCCTTGTCTTCTCATACTAACCGTATCTCCCTATGTTCACAGACAAAACTATCCCAAGTTTATTTCCATTATAAGTTCACAGTCAGTCTCATCCAACAAAAGTACGTGGGAACACTTTTTAAGGAAATAACTAAGAGAATGGTTCTCTACAATAATCCAAGTGAAGTTAGAGAGAAAGTGCATAAATATCAAGACTATATTCGAGCTTTAGAACAAGAGCGTAAAAAGATTGAGTATTTGAACGTGAGCTTCCGCTTTGTCTTGAGCTTGTTTCTCAAGGTAAATGATCATTAACTTTTCACCGTATGCAAATTTTTTTTTCAGTATCAGGTAAATCGTAGGTTGTGCTGATATATTTTTTTAGCGTTTTTTTTTGTTGTTGTTGTTGTTGTTTTTTGGTAAGTTTTAACAATGGGATTTTGTTTGTTTGGTGTTGGGGGCAGCTATTGAAAGATGCAAACAACAAATGACCGCGGGGAACACAGAATCTGGTAATGATCATTCTGATCAAACATCTAATGATTGTCCAGATTTGGAAGAATTTATCCCCATGAAATCAATGTTTTCTACACATGAAGATGTTGATGATCATCCACAGCAAAAGCATCATTCGTCTCATAAATCTAAGAACATTTGTAGCAAAGATTGGCTTGCGTTTACGCAACTATCAATTCAAACCCCGGATCCACCTCTTGAAGAGGTACTTAATTAATCAAATAAAATTTTCATCTTTGATTAAAAACTGGATTAGTTTTTGTTACTATATTTCGCTCTTCTAGGATTTCAAATCGAAGACGCTGTTGTCATTGGAAGAAAACCAAAACGTATGTGGCACTATTCGTCGTTTCCCGAAGAAAAAAACCTCAGCCGACACCGATGGCGGAAGTAATGGTGAAGATAAAGAGCAATCTAATAAGAAAGAAAGAAGGTGTTGATCTCAAGAATTGCACCGAAGGTTCCTTAATGCACTACAACACCTTGGTGGTGCTCATGGTATGTTTTGTGTCTTCCTTAAAAAAACATGATTACATGAACACATAAAAATAATAGCATTTTCTTTTTTTTTTTTGGGCAGTAGCAACACCAAAACAAATAAGGGAATTTATGAAGGTGGATGGGCTTACAAATGATGAAATTAAAAGCCACTTACAGGTTTAATTTCTGCTTTAATTTTATTTTACTTACAACACAACATTAACTAGTATTTTAACATATTGGTAGTTAATTAACTAGTTATAATTTTGGTTTTAAACAGAAATACCGGTTGCATACGAGAAGAATGTGCCCTACAAATTACGACACACATAATCCCCAACTAGTGGTCGTTGGCCGAATATGGATGCCGTCACTAGATTATACAACGAATGCCACCACATCTCCAACTGGCATCAAGAATGCAAAAGTAGTATACGCCCCGATAGTGTCCCTACCACCGTGTACAACCACATCTTTATACAAAACAAAACAAGGTAAGTAATAATATTATATGGTAGAAAAACAGAAAAAGGTCGTGACAATGGATAAGCTTAGCGTTTTTAATCCACCTCCTTCGTGCAAACCGGCCACCACTAAGTTAGCAGTTTGATTTCTGATTTTCCTAGAACTAAAACGAGCTCGAAAGGCAAGTTGATGAACATCATAAGCATTCCCATGGGTGTTTGGATAATGAATTGACCATATCGTTGTAGACAATTTGATGTGCTAAGTTTTTATCTCTTGGTCCAATGTTTTGTAGGATTGTTTGTTGTACCTAACATTTGGATGAGTTAAAAACAAGATGTCACTGTTTCTTTAAAGAAAAAGGATCTGGTTTAATAAATATTTACTGCAAACTATTTTTACCATATTATTAAAAATAGAATGTATTAAAAAACTGCAAATTAAATATAAATAATATACAAATTAATAAACAAATTAAGTAAACTTAAAATTAAGGGATACTTAAACTCGTTACAAAAACTAGAAATTAAATAAATACAAAAAGAAAATACAAACGATGTTGAAAAAGCCATATACGAGATATTATATCAGTTCGGTTCAAAGCGCATGATGAGCTTCACTCTTATCCAAATTTTGAAACTTAACTAGGTGACTTTTCAAAATATTGTCGTTTAAAATTAAAATATTAATATGTATAAATATATTCTAACACATGTGTGTGTATCAATTCATTTGTATGAGATCTCGAGAAGAAGTTTTTAGTATGAAAAATGTGAGAATAAATATATTCTAACAAATCACGTTATTTCTTTTTTAATATTTTGATAATTTAAATGTAGGAGTGTATATATAGAAATGAAAAAAAAATAATTTGGTATATTACTTTTGAAGCAAAGCTATTTTAATAAATATTTTTCTCCACGCCTACTCTTTTTTTAAGAGAAAAAAAAATAACCCTTCTCATACATACATTATACCATATAAGTTTTTCATTTCATTTGAGATATCGATCTTCTCATTGTTGAAAACAAGTATATTATAATTTGGATGAAATGGTCTCCAGGAAAGCGTTGGATTTGCATTACCCTTATCGTTTACAATAAAACAAGATAAAGTAAATAAAGAATACCAAAGTGAAGAAATATTCGGATATTCGAAGGAAAGTAGCAAATATGAGAATTAAGTATATTCTTCATTTGTTTAGTACCTGTTATCGTTCTAGCTAGCAGATGAACCATTTTAATTAATATCTAATCTAACATGATATGGCCGTTTTTAGTGATCAAAATATTGTCATAACTATACATATTTTTGGCATAAGAAGCTTGTGACAGGAAAACTCACGGAATCTATACCAATACTTTACTAACAGGATCAGGTAAATCATATATAAATATTTATATTGTTCTTGTTTCCTTTAAAGATTGCGATAAAAAAAAACTACATAAACTTTATAATGTCAATTAGCTAATGTTTATCCAAAGAAGATTAAAAAACACTAGTTAAGAACGGTTTTTTCTAGGCTTAGACTTTTGTCAGTGAATCAATAATGGATCGTCTTAACTTCAGGTCTATGTAAAGGGGTCGTTATCTCAAGTGACTCTTTGTAAATATTGAGAGGTGATATGTATGCCAACTTTGAATATTAATTGAGGATGCAGCTGTTATATATATATATATATATATATTTTAAATGCCAAATGGTCTTCATTAAAGATTGAAGTATGAATATCCAGACGTACAAAGATTGATTAAGTGTCTTGTACTAAATTATTAAAAACATAGTACTTCAAACAAACAAAAACATGCATGTGTCATCACTTACGTATTTGCTTCTTACATATTAATTTGAATAGCAGTAACTAACGTTCTTCGATTTTCCAGGTGTCACTATAACAAATAAATGATTTATAACTTATGTTCATTTAAACTTGCAAGAGTAATAAGTTGCATTGTACTTGTAAACATTTTCTTGAAAACCATACTAGATATAAATAAACTTGACGGTTTTAAAAGTTAAAACGAACCCGCAAGATGCTTAACAAACCCGAAACCAAAAGAACAAGAAATACTAATCAAAAAAGCTTGATGAGCCACTCCTCCCTTTACTGGTCGTGTGATTATCAAAATCACATATTTCTTAGATCAAACCTCAAGGACGAAAATAACACTTTGATGAGCCACTCCTCCCTTTTCGTCCTTGAGGTTTGATCATTTGTGTGACTTTCATCCAAAAACTTTCTTTTTTGCGTATGGAACCTTGAGGTTTCACATTTCTTGCCATATTCATCTAATTCGCTAACCCTCCCTGTTAGATTTTAACGTTAAATGAAGGTCAGTTTTGTCTTTTACCCTATTTATGTAGTGAAAAATGGTCCACCATCATCCTTTGGCCCAAACCAAACCCCTTGCCACTTTGTTCATCTCATAGACCCTCACACACACACCAATGTACCATTTTCATCTTCTCTGCTCAATTTAGTTGACTGTTGACCATGAAATATCATCACTGGCAACCTCAATAATCTCTGGCGACCACCGCAATAACCACCACAACTTCTGGTTAGGACCTCCCTCGAACAGTTCAAGATGATTCTTTCTTGCAGGTGGGGTTGTCGCGGTGGAACAAACCGATACAAAAATCACCGCGTCTGCAGGCGTGGAGAAACACTAAATGCCATTGATTTCTTCAAACATTGGATTCGTGGAGGTGTGTACGGTTGAGGCGACCGGTGGTAGTGAGGCGTGTAGGGGGCTGAAAGGTTGAAAAGGAAGTTGGTTATAGGATGAGTGAATAAACAAATAAATAGAATGACTGAAATGCCCCTTCATTCTACGTTAAAAAGTTAACTAAGTTGGTAAGAAACGTAAAGCCTTAAGGTTCCATATGCAAAAAAGAAAGTTTTTGGACAAAAATCGCATAAATGACGAAAATGGCACTTTACTAATTGTAATATGTATTTTATTTATTATGTTTAATGAAATTTGTTGCTTAAATTTCAATACATAGTTTTTTTTTAATGTAATTATTTTACCATCCCATTTTTGTTTGACCCGACCCATCTTTGGTTGGCGCGTTTTAGTTTGACCAGACCTATTGTAAGTTAACCTTTTTGGGCACCCATTGGTTAAAATTCATGGATTCATCACTGACTTCATGATTATTAAATTAAACCTCGTGATGTCTTTCGGGGTCTTAGTGGTTGTATTTACGAGACGATGGATTAAAATATTTGATAAAACCCTAAAAATTTTGGATAAAGATAAACATGATGCAAACCCTAAATTTATGTCAGACATAAGAACTCTACTACAAAACGAAAGAGTATCACCTACGGCATCATTCTTTGGCAATCCGTTGGTGAAGAAAATTACCGAACTAAGGAAACATGTATGTGATTGATTATTTGATGGTGTTTGATAGTGGATGTCGAGTTAGAGAAAAGAAATATGTTTTAAAGAAATGTGGAAATCTTACAATACTAATAAAAGAAAATGCTAAAGCTTAGGTGTCAAGCCTACATTTCTTCTAATTTCTAATCTCTCATTTCATTCATTCTAGTTATCCATGAGTCATAGATCAAATCATTTTGTCAAGCGGGTTATAACATAATGTGGGTTTTATAACAATAGTGTCATTTTCATACCTGAAGTTTAACAAACAACGCAGCTTTAACACATTTTTGTAAATTTCTTGCAAGTCCACATCCGACATTTCCAAAACCATGCTATTTTAGTAATTTTTGTTAACCTGTTTGTTTTTCCTTTAAGTCTACATTAAATTAATTCATAAGTATTTTGAAAATCACAATTGAAATAAATGACTTTTCTTTATTTTTATTGTTTGATAAATCCCGTATGATACATGGATTGATATAATATGTTTGGATGCGTTTGAAAGTATATGCATTCAAGACGCTCTCGTGGAAGAAATGTTTAACGAGCAATAAGTAACCTTAAAATTATATTAGCACATTTGAGGTTGAAACCTTGGTTACCAGATTATTTGATTATTCTTCTCTCTCTCTCTCTCTCTTTTTTCTTTTATTATTTTTGCCTACTGTTGAATGATATGTTAATGATAGCTTGAAATTTTATTGATTGATAAAATTTAAATTCGTAAATTTAGGAAATATGAATGTGATGAAACAATTTATCACAACTAAAGTAGGACTCAAAATTTGGTTTATCCCTTTATCATGTGGCATGGCCTGACCCAACCTGGAACGAGAATATTTTAGTATTTAGTAACAAACAGCCGACCTTCAAAAGTTTCCGACCCCCATGAAAGGATATCACGGGCCCACTACTGGTGTTCGACTAGATTTGTGTAACCAGTTCAATTAAGCACATCGATCACCAAGCTTCTTTATATGTTTAAACCCATTTCTTATAATGCACCAGCCCGATTATTACGTTTAATACTTGATTACTACTCGTCAACCCACTCCGATATATCTGGATAAATGAGTTAAACGAGTCATGTCCAGGTTACTAGAATTTTAACGTGCACGTGTTAGCATTGATGTTTTTGACATGAATAAAAACATAAGTTGTGTCCAGGCCGAACATTTCATGAAATGTTCCACCCCTCCCGTCAACCAGAAACATTTAACACTGTTACTCCCAACTCTAGACCCCCGTCTAGGCCCGGTTATTAGGGTGGGCTAGGAGGGCTTAAGTCCCAGGCCCACTCCCTTTAGGGCCTATAGATTAAAAAAATTATATGCATGGCCCATTACATTTGAAAGGCCTGACACGGTAAAAAGAAAAAATAATAGTGATAATTAGTTAATGCAATCAGACGCAAGACATGACTTGTGAGCACCGGCACCGAATTGCTTAAACCTAACTCCCAATCGCCAGACGTCGGCTTTCTTCGCTTCGCGGCTTTGTCAGATTTCTTCCCTTTCATCAGCGAGCTTCTGCAGCTCTGCTATTCGCCATCGCCGAGGTCCGACACTTCTATGGCTTGGCGATTATTGCTATTGAGAGCGATGTTATAGATACCATAGATTACAAAGAGTTAGTCAAGGGCTTTGCTTTCAAAAATGCTAGAAGAGCATCACGATTTAAGTTTTTTAGCTAGATCATCTGGTTAAAAAAAACTTTTGTTTTTGTTTTATCATTATACATTTATGTAAATTATGTTAGAGTTTTTGAGTTTATATTTTAAGGTCTTTTGTTTTTTATGTCCTAGGACCACTTTATTTATTTATGTATTTGTATTATCAGAGACGGCCCTGCCCCCCGTCCCTATCAAATTTCCAATGCGCAATTCCATTTGGTGTCAACCAAGGCCCCATGCTTGCAGTTGATTTGTTCGATTATTACCAACATCCCATTTTCATCACATTCAACTATGAGGAAGCTCTTTAAACTAACGAATTCACCTAAACTATCAAGATATACAATCTGAAAGCATCGCTGTTTATAATAAGTTATATGTATCATAACAAAAGAGTTTTAAAATGAAGTAAGCAACAACCATACCCAGTAAATGTCACTCATAGCTAAGTTATAGACAGAGTTTAGGAAGGGTAAGATGTAAACAGATTATACATGTATCCAAAAGAATAGAGAGATGCTGCTTGCAGATAGACCCCAACTCCGTTACTACTTCGTTTTATTTATACTTGCTTTACACAAAAAAATAATTAAAAAAAATGCAAGTTAACTAATCATGCATGCTAAAATTATGGATTGATTTCTTCAATTGCAACTGGCCTCTAGATTTTTCTTCTGGGTCGGCCCACTTATGAATGCCCGATAGCTCACTCAAATTTTGGGCTTTCTGGCCTGTGTCGGCATCAATTTTAAATGTGAAAATATAGGGCATGGTATTGGACCTATTGGTGATAAAATGTTTTATGTAGTTGAACCTAGAGACGCACAAAAAACCCGAATCCGGAACCAGATTCGAAAAAAATACCCGGAATCGGTTTTTCTTATACCCGGGTTTTTAATACCCGAACCCGTACCCGACCCTACCTGTAGGGTACGGATAGGGTATGCATTTTAGTACCAAAACCCGTACCCGGAACCGGACCCGATTTATACCTGGTAATACCCGAAACCCGGAACCGGGTTTCCAATACCCGAAACCGGGTTTTTAAAATACCTGATCTATACCCGAAATTACCCGAAAAATACCTGAAAAATACCCGAAAATACCCCTAAAAATTGTAACACCTTAAAAAATCCAATCTATACCCGAAAAAACCCGGAAAAAACCCCAAAAAACCCAAAAATAGGGTTTTTTTCAATACCCGAAAATAGGGTATTCAAATACCCGGTTTTAGAATACCCCGTTCTATACCCGACCTGAACCCGATGCATAAGGTATGGATTTTAAAGACAATACCCGGACCCGAACCCGACCCGAGTATTACCAATACCCGATTTTCCAATACCCGGTCATACCCGAACCCAGTTCCATACCCGAACCCAGGTATTTGAAAAACTTGATTTGTGGACCTCTAGTTGAACCATGAACTCACCATTCACCAATATGCTTTACGGGTATAGAACACTATATAGAAACTTGCATTTAATGGTACTCTTAATATTTTGTGTATATGTAACTAAACTTTTAATTGAGAGCAACTGCTTGTTTCTAGTTTGTAAGACCTTTGTTGCGTTTTAGTTTGATTTATAAATGCCTCTAACAGTACTATAAGGGCGCGTTCATTTCATGGACTTTTTTTAAAAGATTTGGAATTGGAATTGGAATGGAATGTTTGAGAATCCCTATCATGTGTTTGGTTAGTTAATATGTATTGGAATTGGTTTCGAGCTGACACGAGTTTTCGCACTGGACGGGTTGGGTTTCGGTTTCCTTTGTTTCTTTTTGGTCGGTTTCGGAGCACTGGGCGGGTTGGGTTTTGGTTTCTTTTGTTTGTTTTTGGTCGGTTACGGATTCGTTTCGGCCTTTTGTTTCGTTGTGGTCGGTTTTTTCAGTTTCATTTCTGTTCGGTTTCAGTTTTTTTGTTTCGCTTCGATCGATCTTTTCAGTTTCCATCAGCTCCGTTCAGTTTTGGTTTGTGTTTCGTTTTCGTCGACTTTCGGTTTCGGCTCATTTCTCGGGGTTTTTTTTTAGAACGAGGGTAAAGGAGGAAACGTTTTAGTTTTTTTACATTCTTTGTTTTTTATTTATATTTTGAGTTATGATTTTTTTATTAATTTTTTGAATTTTTTTTTGGAGGGGTTTTTATTGTTAATAAGAAAATCCTTCATTTTTCATAACAATCCTTACAAAATAGGTGGGATTTAAAATCCCATAAAATGTGGGATTTGATGGGATTTAGTTTCCATTCACATTCTTTCATTTAATGAAACGAACATATCAATTCATGGGATTTAAAATTCCGTTCCTTATAATTCCTTCCAAACCCTTTAAACGAATAGGCCCTAAATCGAACAAAAGCATCTAGCGGAGCATTGTTAGAGCTAGTATTTGGATTTGCGAGTTTTATGCCTTTACACATTTAGAATTTAAGCTTTGTTGGTATCCATCTCTCCTTCATGGCCTTCGTTTACCTGTCGAGGGCAACCTATGTTATGGTGTGGCAATTTATGGTCTTTGTTTGCCTGTTCTCTCCTCATATTACCATTCATTTAAACGGCTCAAAGACGTCTTATTTCTAATTTCTAATTAATTTTATTGCAAGTGTAACCGGTGATATAAATTAGTGTTTTTTCGATATTTAATTCTGGAGTTATTAAATTATTAAGGTTACATCTATACTTTATTATTTTAAAGCAAGGTTATGTATGTGATAAGGAAGGAAAAACTATCACTTATTTGTGTTTGTTTGATTAATGGGAAAAGGGAAAATATGGGGCAACACAAAAGGAAAATTTTTTATGTGAAATTTCGTTCCCTGCCTTTTAAACATGTATATTTTACATGAAATTATGAGAGTTTTAATTATTCTTTTTAGATGATATGTTCATATGTTGATATTTCGAATTGTCTTGATTATTTGCATCTTTTAACTACAGATAAGTGAACTTTTATAGATGGATGAATTCATCGGTAAAGTAGGACTTATTGGCAAGCAGTTATATGCATACGACGTTTTACTCCTGGACACTTCTTCGGCATTGGTAAAGACTTCATTAATAATGAATCATTGACTGGCTATTCACAGACGAATTGTCAGCGACTATTCCACCAACTATTGTTAATAAAAAAAATGATATTAATATATTACCTTAAACAGAAATAACACGTTCAAAATAAACAAAAAATCATATAAATTTATTCATTTTGATCAACGTATGTGATAACAAGAAAAAAAACATATTCACACAATAATAAATTATCGCATAGATGACAGTAGTCAGTATGCTGGGGAGAGACACACAAGACCGAAACTCCGTTCGATATATATTTTTGGTATACTTTTGTTCAACCATTGGTTTTTTTTCTATTCTCGGGTAATTTAATTGACGGTTCTCATCGTGATTTATTGGTGGTTAGCGATGGATCAAAAATTCCTATCAACATTAGTTTTTTTTATTTATTTATACGTCGATGATCACCGACAACTCCAATAGTCGGTGAAATCGCTTTTTTTTCATATTTATAGTGTGTTTGGTTTTTTAGTGCTGACTAAATGTTACAAATAATATTAAAAATTGTTAGAGCATTCCTAATGGATTCTCCAAATTATGTGAAGGGGTATTTCATTTTTTAGAGATGGTTAAAAGTGGTTGTGAGAGGAGGAAATAGAATATGTTACTGTTCATGGTTAAATTTGGAGAAGCGTACTGTTCATCTTTATAATTTTTTAATGTTTTTGAAAGTGGTTGTGAGTGAATGAGAGAGAAAATGTAATGATATAAGTTTAAAAATGTATTATTTAATTGAAAATAAGAGAGAAAAAATGATGTTTTTAGTATAATTACAGAGATAGAGTTGAGGAATCTACTTAGAATACTTTTACGAAATAATATCTTCTAATAAAAGTAAAATAAAAGACACGTCAAGCATTAATGTTGGTATAATATCTTTTCAAAGATTCTCATCGTGCCATAATAATCACCACAACTTCGTGGACAAGACTTGCGGACTTGTAATTTGGTTAAACGAACTTTAAATTCATTGACTTGTTTAAGTCAACACATAATTCGTCAATATATTTGGCTGCAATTGGAAACTTAACCTTCACCCACATCTCACCTTCCATGCACCCACACTTAGTTGACCGTATCTAAACCAATTATTCACATTCACCAAGACTATATATATATACATATATGCATATGTTCCCTTATTAAGTAACCATCAATTTAATTTCATTCTTTCTTGTTATAAAAAAATGGGTTCATTTCAAGATTCTTCTGGTGCGGTTGATGCAGATGACAACGCGTTTTATGAAGAACTCACTAGACAAATATTGATGCTTACGGATGAAGATGATGATGACCAAGGTGCGTATTTAAATCGTGCTACGAAGTTTAGGCGGATGCCAGTGGTTTATGGTGGTGTTGGGTCAGGACTGGTGGCTAAGGACTACTATAGTTGGTCAGAGCCTGAGAGGTATGTGGTCCCTAGCTGGTTGGAGAGCTTGTGGGCTAGCGGTGGTGGTGGTGGTGGCGGTGGTGGTGGTGGAACCGGTGTTTTCATACCTAGTGGTGGTGTGACTAGTCGTCGTGGCAAGAGGTCCGGTAGGAGAAGGTATAATAATAATAAGGCGACGAAGAATAATGATAAAGGAAGAGTGTACTCAACGGCTGTACAAAAGATACATGGTTAGGTTAGTAAGATGATTAGTTTATATATGTGTAATTAAATAAATATGACTATTTGTATGTAATTAAAAACATATATGACTAATAAACTGAGTTTTGTATACTTTCCGACTCGGATTATGAAAATACGTTGATCAACCATTATATCTTTTTCCGGTATAGAGTACATTGACGAGTGTTTATTTATTAGATTAAGTTAAATGAATGGGTTGGGAAAATGGCTAGGTATAGGGTTGCTGATTTGGAAAAATGGTGCAAATTTAATTTCGTTAATTTATCTCTGTAGGGTTTTTTTTCTTTGTTAAATTTTGTGGTGTATTGTATTTCGTTAATATATTGGCCTTTAAAAAATATAAACGAATGGACTAGTATTTAATAGAGTAATATTTTTTGTGTTTAGTTCGTCTCTTTAAGAACACTCGTATTGGGACATTGACAGATGGAGGTGGCATTCGTCACGGGGACTAGACGTGCACAAAAAAACCGGTTCCGGAACCTAACCGGTGGAACCGAACCGGAACCGGTTCCAGTTCCAACCCGGTTGGAACAATACCCGGTTTGGGTATTTTTGTACCCGAAAATCGGGACCGGTTCTACTATATATATTTCAGTACCGGTTCCAACCCGGTTCCTACCCGGTTATTATTTGGAACCGGTTCGGGTCGTACCCGGAAAAAACCGGTTCCGACGGGTTTTTTTTCAAGGGTCAAACAAAAAGTCAAACTAGCCGTTGGAACCGGTTCCAACGGTAATATAGCCGTTGGAACCGGTTTTTTAGACACCAAATAGCCGTTGGAACCGGTTCCAACGGTAATATAGCCGTTGGAACCGGTTTTTGAGGCAATATATCCGTTGGAACCGGTTCCAACGGTAATATAGCCGTTGGAACCGGTTTTTGGGCCAAACCTATATATAACTTGTTTCCATTACTTGTTTCACCATTACTTGTTTCCATTACTTGTAATTATTTGTTTTGGTAAAATTATTTGTAACTTGTTCGACTAATTATTTGTTTTGGTAAAATTATTTGTTTCGACGAAGAAGAATTGTACTATATGTTTTATTATAATTTGTTCGATTAATTTTTGTTTCTTTTTTAATAACGACGAACATTTTATTTATTTAAAAACTAACTATTACAAACATTATTAACACATAAACGATACTAAACATAACAACTAAAACATAAAAAACAAAGTCCGTCGTTTTAATCCGGGAATACTTATTTTTGGGTTGTAGAGCCGGACGACTCTCCCACTTCCTTTTTTTTATCTTCCAATCTTTTTTTCTCTCGACAATACTTATTCGTATGTTTTCGTAATGTCGAGTTGGACCCTGCTTTAAGAAACTTCGAGCAATATTTGCAACGTGCCAACTCATGTGAGTCGGTCATGAGACACAAATCGTAATGGACCCAAACATCGGGGCATCTTGTTGTTTCGATCACCATAACGTCATCATTGGATGCCATTTGTGGTCGGTTTAAGGTTAATTTTGGTTTGTAGTGTGTTTTATGGTTTTGGAATTGGAGTGTGTTTGATAGTTTTGAAACTTGCTATTATTAGTAAGAAAATACCCTATTTATAGTTAAAAAACCGGTTCCAACGGTCAAAAACGGCTATATAGCCGTTGGAACCGGTTCCTAACGGCTCTAATTTTTAAATTTCAAAAAAAACCGGTGGAACCGGTTTTTACGTAAAAACCGGTTCCGGTTCATACCCTACCGGTTCTTAAAAGTTCGCATATCTGGGCACCGGTTCGGGTCGGGAACCGAACCGGTTCCTGACTGGAACCGGTGTCATTCTCTACCCGGGTTGAAAAAAACCGGTTCCGAACCGGTTCGGGTTTTCAAGGTTTACCCGATTTGTGCAGCTCTAACGGGGACAGCTACAAGCGCATCTAATTGAAACGTTTCATTCTTCATAGCTTGTCATCTTTTCATCCTTGAAAGATGGTATATGAAATTATCATGAAACAATTTTACAGTGTTTTCAAACATTTTATATGACAATTCAGAACTAAACAAATGGAATTTATTTCTTGAAACATTTTTTCTATAATATGTATATCAAGATCCATTGCTTTTAAAAATATCACTTCACATATTTCTAAAATCAGTTTTTTGAACCTAAAACGATTGAAGTTTTTAGCTCGTCTAACACAACCAAGTTAATAGTATGTGCACCACATCATGTATGGGGAAAGACACTATTGCGAATCGGTTTATATTATAGTTTTGATTTTTTCAACCACGTTTGTGCTTTTTGAGGCGTTATTTGTTGCTACATAATCCAAAATACGAAATATGTTTTCTCCGTTATGCAAGTATTCAAAACATTTCAAACGCTATTGCACGTTTTATCAATTGCCAAACTTCCGTTTCTAATTAACAAACTCAAAGATCAAACATGAATAATACAAATGTTCAAATAAACCCCAAACTCCTCTTTAACAAAATCTCCATTTCTTGGGGGTGAGTGGTGGTGGTTGGGGGGGGGGGGGGGGGTATGTTTTTATTGACATGTTTAAATTACCTAAAAAAATATCTAGAAAAGAGGGGCAAAAAAGAAAAAATAAGAATGAAAGTACAACATAATAATATTGCAAAATGCTAGAAACCGAAAAAGTGTTACCCCTGCAAACCAAGTTTCTTAGCTGCATTGACCAAGAGGCTACCATGCAAATGTTCAGCAAAGGTGGTTAACATTTTACAATGTCAAGCTGTCGGGTTCTTGAACAATCTTTGCAAAGGTTTTAACGAAAGCAGCAAGGTCAGCTCTGTACACAATTCGGTGATCGGCAGTTACATTTACCTGGAAATTGTTTGTACAAAACAAGTTTTCAATATTATTGTAGGAATGGTAAAATGGAACAAGCCAAACAGGTTAAAAGTCATCTAAACATGTACTAAAACTTAATATTAGTGTTAACAGCTAAACAGATTGTGTTGTGTTTTATCTCTGGTCAAGCATGTAAATTCTAAAACGGAAACAAGTTGAAAGCTCCCAAAGTGTTTTTATTACATAAAAACACCTAATAAAAAACTACAGTGTTATAAATGTATAAGGATTGCATCAACATCACTGGGTTGATGTCGACGAAAACCAAGATACTGTTGAGGGATACCGATCCTCCACACGCACTATACCGAAAAGAATCGGCTAAAAGTAGTTTCAAACGGTCTGAACCAGTCTAAACAAGCAAAGTCTAAAACAACTAAACATGATTTGGAGCAGGCGTGCGCCTTACTTGGCTCGAACTTGCGTTTTCCAAGTGTTGTGCGCTGTGCGCCTTGAGCATTTAACTACTACAGATAAGAGTTAAGCAAGATTTAAAGCCTAGTAAAGATTTGGCTAGACACACATAGCTAAAGTGGAGATGATTATGATGAGAATGTTGACTTACTTTCTACATTGTTGTATGTTGACTAAGTAGCTCTTACTAAGCAATAATGAAGAACTCAACTCATTACTAGGAATCTAATGGCTAGAAGTCTAGAACCATTAAGCTAAAATTCTTTATTAACTGCTATAAATACACTTGTTTCCACTTAGTATACCACTTCTAAAGAAGTAAAGTAAGCTCTAAGTACGCTAATGTAGATTACTAAAGGTCATATGGGATTAATACACTGTTTGAATTATAAAAGACTCACCAGCATTTGACTTTTCACACTGAAATATCCATCTTTATCTGCAACAGGAGTAGGCTTTGAAGCTCCAACAGCCATAATAGCCCCCTGCAACAGATAACCATATGTAATTTACACAGATAAAGATCCAACAAAATCAAGCTATATTAACACACACACACCTGTCCAGGAGGAAGAATAGCATCAAACCGATCCACTCCAAACATGCCTAAGTTAGACAGAGTAAAAGTCCCTGCAACCAGAACCACAAGTTTTTGTAAAGAAACAAGATCCAAATTACTATTTCAAGTTCAAAGTTCAAACTTACCCGAGTTGTACTCGTGCGGTTGAAGTTGCTTGGACCGTGCTTTCTCCACAAGCTCCTTCCATTTCTCAGATAACAAATAAAGATCCAACTACAACATAACACAAGAAACACTCAGCAAACTTACTCGAATCAACAAATACACGAAATACAAGATATAAACCTTGTCAGCATCTTGAAGAACAGGGGTGATCAAACCGCCGTTAATCGCCACCGCCACAGCAATATTGATACTACTGTTATAAGTAAAACTCTTTCCATCTTTGCAGCTTGCATTCACCACAGGGTGCTGAACAAGAGCCATTGCAGCAGCCTTTGCTAGCAATGCAGTCATGGTAACACCCTTAGACTTAACCTAAACATCCATAACTCAATCAAACTTCAAATTACACAACAAATATATGCATAATCAAATAACATCTATCAACCTTTGCATATAGAGCATCAAGAGCATCAGTCATAACCGGATACCCAACGCTAAACGTCGGGACCGACAAACAGTCAATCATATTCTTCGACACCGCAGCCTGCATAGTCGTAAACGGAACAATACTCGCCCCCAGTATTTCCACGAACGCAGGCGCCAATTTAACAGAACCAGCAACCGCATCAGTAACCGGAGCAGCACTTACAGGAGCCGGAGCGCTTTTAACCGTAATTTCGATTCCCGCGGCAGCTTCGACATCCGCCGCAGTAATCCTCCCAAACGGCCCGGTCCCAACCACCTTATTAATATCCACCTTTTGCTGTTTCGCCAATTTCTTCGCATACGGCGTCGAAACAATCCTCCTCGGTCCATCCGCCACATCCGCCGATGCCGAAGAAGCAGCAACCGGAGCCTCCGCCGTCGCCGGAGTATCAGCAACCGTTGCCGCCACCTCCGCGGCCAGCGCCGCCGGAGAACCGCCAGATTTAGCAGCTTTAGCCCTAGCTTCTTCAACATCAGCTTCAGTTTCAGCTAGCAACCCGATCGGAGCACCAACCGGAGCGGATTCACCTTCCGGAACAACAATGGCAGCAAGTATTCCATCATAAAACGTTTCAACGTCCATATCAGCCTTATCAGACTCCACAACAACAACCGATTCGCCTTTGGACAACACATCGCCTTCCGATTTGATCCACGAGACGATTTTGCCCTAGGTCATTGTGGAACTCAGTGCCGGCATGAAGATCTCCCGGATTTTGGCGCGAACAGTGGAGTTTGACGTCCGGCGAGTGAATGTGACGGCCGGAGTGAATCGCCATTGCCGGTTGGAAGAGAATGAAGAAGAGAATGAGAGTGATTGGAGGAGATAAGAAGCCATTGGAGTTGCAGGTTAGGGTTTGGATATACAGAGTATATAGAGTTAGTGAGGCGGAGAAGACGAGGGAGTGAAAATATGAAATGCCGTGTAAGCATCGTTAGTTGGTCTAACTCTTAGCACTTTACAGGATTCTTGGGTTTAATTTTTCGGGTTTTAGGTTTTCTTAGGAGGTGTTGGGATTCCTTATTTTTATCACCCCATAACTTATGACTTATGACAACTTAAAAAAACAAAAATTGTTTGGGTTTTCTTATTATGTGAGAGGAAATGTTGATAAGTTATACATTTGTAACTTATGGCTTCTCCTTATAAGTTACTAGTTTGAGACTCGTGTTTTACACGGGAAATTAATGAAAATTAAAATGTTTAAACGTTAAGCAAAATACAATCAATAACATAATTATCATATATTTTTAATACAAGCTATTGTTTTTCATCCATGTTATATAAATACATCATATATTAATCAAGAGCGAGTCTTCTGCAAAAAGCCTCTTTCTACTAACAAACAGACTCCAACCGGTTG
>NW_027499004.1:0-70118 GCF_021521415.1 Bidens hawaiensis
TCATCTTAAATATTATAAATCCGATTGGTTGTTTCTCGAATCAATTCAAATCTTATGGCCTGAGTGACGCCCAATTTCAATTTACAAATTGGTGATAATTACTTCACCCATAGAAAGCTTCAAGCTCTCGATGCTTCTTTCCCCGCCTTCCAATAATGGAAGTAGGATGACTATTTTGATCTGAGATCATAGAAAATGGTACTCCACGACGAGATACCATTTCACCATCAGGAATTTGGGCAAGAATTCATTGTAATATATTCCCACTATCATTGGCGAATTTTCTGTCGTCGTGGCGTTCCCTAGGGTTTTCGGTGTGCAGCCTTATCTCTGGCATAACTCAATATTCACCAACACATGTAACCATATCTTTCTCCAAACTCGGCCATTAATAAAAAATCCTTTCAGATATCCGTATCATCAATAGTCAAATCCGATCCCGGATGTATGGATTATTTCGATCTATGCACTTCGTCAATGATTAATTCACGAAGGTCATGGAGGGTCGGGATCCAAACCCGATTTTTGAAGTAGAGAATTTAGGTCCACGCGCTGTTCGAAATTCTCCTCATTGCCGTAAGGTTCCTTCTTTTCCAATTGTTCCTCTTTCAACGCCTCACGTTGAGCGACTCGAATCAGGTTCGAAGGTTCGACTGGACTATCATCCCCAGCACTTGCACTCGCAATGGCTTAACCCGATCTTTCTTACTCAAGGCATCGGCTACGACGTTAGCCTTGCCAGGGTGATAACGGATGTCACAGTCATAATCGCTTAACAACTCGACCCATCTTCGTTACCTCATATTCAGTTCCTTCTAATCAAATATGTGCTGCAAACTTTTATGATCGGTGAAGATGGTGCACTTCGTATCGTAGATATAATGTCTCCACATTTTAAGTGCGAAGATAACCGCTCCCAGTTCTAAGTCGGGAGTAGTGAAATCTTACTCGTGTATTTTTAACTGTCGGGAAGTATAGGCTATGACCTTATTATACTGCGTCAACACGCATCCTAACTCTCTACGCGACGCGTCACAATACGCGACAAAACCATCGTCTCCATCGGGGAGACTTAAAATCGGCGCTTGGCACAATTTTAACGGTTTCTATCTTATTTGGATCTTTGCGTAATCCTTGTTGCTTTACAACATGACCAAGGGATTATGCCTTCTTTATTCAAAATCACATTTCGAAAACTTCGCGTATAGCTCATCTTGCTTTAACACTTCCACAATTTTCCTTAACCGTCGATCGTGCTCTTCCTTACGTTGCAAATTTATCAAAATATTATCAATGAATGCTATGACAAATTTGTCAAAATAAAGTTTACAGACTCGATTCATGAGTTCTATGAATACTGCCTGCGCATTTGTTAACCCGAAAGGCATAACTAAGAATTCAAAATGGCCGTAGTGAGTCCGAAACGCTGTTGTTGCAACGTCCTCCTCTCGGATTTTTCATTTGGCGATAACTATATCTAAGACCAATTTTCTAAAAACAAATCGCCCTCTGCAGTTGGTTTAACGGATCATTTACTTCGAAGAAGTGAATACCTATTCTTGATCGCCCCTTCATTCAATTCTCCCAAATCAATACATATCCTGACACTTCCGTCCTTCATTTCCCAATTAACACTGGTGCACCCCATGGTGACTAACTAGGTCGTATAAAACCTTATCCAATAATTCTTGCATTTCAGTTGATGCAAGTCGGTAAGATGCTTTAGCAACAGGGCCAGCTTGAGGTATTAAAGCGATTCTGAATTCGACCTGTCGGGTTGGCGGTAACCCAGGAAGTTCTTTTGGGAAAACTTCTGGATATTTACGTATCACCGAAACATCTTCTATATGTTTTCTTTTTAAATCTGTGGCAATCGCGTTTGTTAAATACACCACGTCTTCATGTCGTAAATATTATAACATCTCAAAATGAGATTAGAGTGGTAACATAATACCGTACACTTTTCTCTGTATCTAATCGCTTCATCGTCCGAAGGAGAGTTTCTAATCATCTTCTTTTCATATTTGATTTCAGCTTCATGTTGAGTTAGCCATTCATGTTAACTATTACGTCAAAACTTCTTAACTTTACTGGTCGCAGGTCAATAAGGAAAGGTTAATCGTTCCGAATAATAGGACAATTCCGAACAATTTAGTTAACCATTAGGGGTTTATCGTTAGCGATTCTACAGTATAGGGTTCTATAGTTTTACTAATCGGTATCTGTCCAAATGATAGGAGGTTAACAGGAGCTAACTTCTATCGACGACCGTAAAAATATCACTGAAGCCTATTGATTTAAAACTACAACGTACTTAATACCCCTTTTGGACCATGACGTGCTTTATTTGAATTACTCACAAAAGCACGGTTCCTTGCTTGATTAGAGGTTGATGCTTGTCATGAGGTTCATCTTCCACAACACCTTGGTTCAACTTTGGGCAATCTCTCTTGAAACGTTCTGTACTACCACATTCATAGCAAGTACAACTGTTTGGCATAATTTGATTTCTTCGGATGGATTGTTATTGAAGTTGTTGGGTTCGGAGTGGTTGTACACGAATGGGTTGGGGTTGTCGGATCACCTGGCTTCAATTGGTTCTACAATTAGGGCATTACATCCATCTTTACCACACCTGTGGCCTACTATCACTCGACATTCTTCTTCCTGCTGATAACCATATTTTCCACATTTAGGGAAGGACCCTTCATGCGGTTCATGTTTCACACCAGAACTAGTCTCAGTATAATTCTGGGTTGTAGGACATACCTACTTATTCAAAGGCCTATCTTGCACTATGCCTTTATCACTTCTCTTCTGTAACACTCAACGTCTCACCTAACGTCCTTCCAGTCCCCTTCTCATAGAGTCAAATATATCAATGCTGGCTTGTGACACAACCCTTCCAAAGGTTGTATATTTTACAGGATTGACTATACTCCTTATCGATGGAGTTAGTCCCCAATATTGCGCTTACTTCGCTTAGTTTCAGGAGTAATTAGCCATGTTACCAGACATGACAATTCCTTTAAACGATTAGCGCGTTCTAAGTGATCAGCACACAACATTTCTATCTTTCATAGCTCAGTTTCAAATCTCTGAACTCAATTACTAGAATAAAAGTGCTCTAGCACAAGAATTTTAAATCCTGTCCATATTATCTGAGCAATAATTTTTCTAACTATAATTTTGTACCATCGTGTTCCAACACGATAAAACATAATTTGCCAACATATCTGTAGCATATTTCACTACACAATGTTCTAGACTCTTACCAATATCCTTAACCATTTCGATCTTTTCTATCCACTCGCTAATCTATTCCTTCCTTTACCATCAGTCAATTATTAATAATCCCTTTAACACAACCGATAAACATATTCTTCACACCGGATCTAATTCATTACGACTACTATTCATGTTTAGTATATAACTAATACTTGTAGTCATAATAGCATTCGGTGGGACATTATCACTCTTAGTAATACCACTAAGAATTGAAATATTCATAATCATGTGATTGCCCGATCTATAATTCTGCGTTCACATTTGCATCAACATTAGCAGTGATCTGTGATACTATATTCGGTATCATCATCTGCTATGCTTAAGCAATCAACTGAATCATATCAATCTCCATCATTGGAGTTACTCTTCTTATGTCATTCTGCCGTACTCATCCCGTACGCAGTAATCAATACTAATCTCACCGTATAACTCGTTACCAGTTCAATCATAACAGCAGGTACACATAAACACCAAATATTATCATATATATTACACATACCGGCATCTAGTATAAATATATGTCCCACAAATATAATAACATACGGACTTAACCTGACGTCGGTTAACTTTTAAATACGTTTCATAACCCTTGTCACTAACTGACATAGAGGTCTTCTCAACAAAGATCAATATTTAATATGCTTGATTTCAATATCCGTCTGCATGTCAGCGTAACCGATACATGCTCACTGTGAGCACCAAACGATTACGTACCACGGAGTTATAATATCCGTGTCTATTCGTATATCCGGCATACACAGTATACCACCTACGAACGAACAACCAGCTATGCTATAATGATTCCGACACTTCTTTGTGTATAGGTAATCATTCTATTCGAGCATACATGGGTGTAGACATCTAACGAATGTAAGGATAACATAGGGAGTTGCAAGGTTCAAGGTAATTGCGCAACATGGGTTGCCTTCAAATATTATTAATTACTATTATGGGAAACTCTACACTCGCTCAGTCAATGTCCTCAGGCGTTCTAGGTTTGCTAAAATCGGTAATTCTCGATCTGAAGTTGGTCCGTCTCATATGTTTGTGAGTGAGCAATACATATATATATATTTCAATATATTATTTTATTTTATTTTATTTATTTACTCCTTTACTTTAATGAAATAAGAATGGGTTCAGGTACGGATCCGTCCGTACGTGAGGGTCGACGGTTCGGGTGAACATCTGGGGTTATTAGGATATACGGTACCGGTGTTGGTAGGGTATGAGATTTATCAATTTTGGTTGGGAGTGACGGTTACTAGATATTTCTGGTTAATGTCACACGGGAGGTCTAACTTGGTGCTATCATAGCTGTGACCCGATAAGTCAGACTTATCATCAACCGATGCTCTAAGAATTCCAGCATCCTCGGTACTTTTATTATTTCATCCCCCGGTTCCTTATCCGGGTCCCATTTCTCAATACATGTACCCACAAGATATGTACATACATATATATACACATTAGCACGTATAAATAATATCATATACTTTACACATATGTTGCCATTTTTACCTATTAATGTCCCCAGTGACTTCCCCTGAATTCCCTCGTGCGGACAAGTCTGTTATTATGTTCCGGACCATAATAACTCACTTGTCCATTCAAGTTCATCCAGATCCCGTCACAATATATTATTAGTTGATATTCAGATCCTATAATACTTGAGCTACTGGTTATATTTTAGGTATCTTTTAAAGACATCCTAATTCATTTATAACCAATGGCTCTGATACCAAGTTCTGTAACACCCCGTAACCGCAGCGGAAACGTAAACGGGATGCGACAGACACCTCTGATATCAACCACATTGTTTATAAAGAAAACCGAATGCATTAATATACTTCAAAATTACATTATCTCATCTTTCATTACCGTCTAGGTGATACACACATCATACAATACGGTTCATAATTCTATCTGTTATAATGTATCCTAACGTCCAGCACGCAAACCTTACACACATCAAGCACTTAGCACGTAATCAATCACTTTATCTTAGTTGTACCTGAAAAGCATGTGAGAAAACGGGTCAACTACGAATAGTTGGTGAGTTTCACTATTTTAGTAAACCATGATAAATCCAAATCATAATATAATATTATTTGGGGACACTGTTAACCCAGTACTGTACTCACTCCGGGGACACTGTTAACCCAGAAACACATCCAATAACCTCTGGGGACACTGTTAACCCAGAAACACATTTAATAACCTCTGGGGACACTGTTAACCCAGAAACACATTTAATACCCTCTGGGGACACTGTTAACCCAGAAATACATTTAATAACCTCTGGGGACACTGTTAACCCAGAAATACATTTAATAACCTCTGGGGACACTGTTAACCCAGAACACTGTTTCGGGCCTTACAATATTAGCAACTCAGACAATTACCATCTTAATACATTACCGTACGATTCCCGTACAATAAACATTATATAAATACATTCATTTCCATGCGATCGGCATGTACTTAAACACTTTGATAAAAACATGCTTTCCGCCCCGGGAAAATATTTAAATCAGTTCAGTAAAAAGGGGCTCGTGAAACTCACCTTAGCACATGCAAGCAGGTAACAACAATCATTATCAATTAACACGTCCAATCTGTAATATGATCCCTACGATCGTTATTATACAATTATTGTTTATATAATCTTTAACCTTATCAATCGGTACATCTGGGGACACTGTTCACCCAGTACTGTACCTGTTCCGGGGGCAATGTTTGTTGGAATTACGTATGCCCGAGACACATACTTAAACTAATGTGGCTAACTGTGTTTGATCCAAGTCGGGTCATACCCAATAACAAGCTAGACAACACCAAATGCATTCTTTAATGATTTGATCACTTAAACGAATACCGAACACTACGTGTTTAGAAAATTGGTTTTCTAAACAAACACACTTGAGGATTTAAATAAATTATCTGGATAATTTGTTTATATAAATTAATTATTTAATTGGTTAAGTGATTATGTAAATGCATGTACATTTTATAAAATTAAGTTTTATAAAATGAATGGAGATGGTTTTAAAATGGTTAAAACAAAACACAAAAAAAAAAAAAAAAAAAAAATATCAAAACCGGCCACCCCATGTGGGTGGAGGGTTTGGTCCCATCCAATCTTTTGTCCTTTTGTGTTGACCACCTCTTATTTATCTCCATTCACATTACATGCATTCTTTGTCTTGTCCCTTTTGTATTCTCAAGTAATTTTGAAGTTTTCTATACTCTCTTTTCTCTCTCAAAAACTCACGGCCATATTGGCCTCAAATTGGGAGTTTTGTGAGCTTGGAATTGGTGTTCAAATCCTAGCACAAATTGGTGTTGTTGCTACATAAGCTTGGGGTATACAAAGCTTGAGGGTTTCTCCTTTGCAACCTAGCCATTCAAAGTCATCATCTTCTTCATCCACCTACATCTTCTTCTAAAGGTAGAAGAGGTACCATTTACATTTTGTAAGCATATTGTTCTTGTAATATTGATCCTTGTCTTTGGGTTTTAGTTTTAACATAATGGTATGTTTATAACTAGATTTAAAATCTAAGCTTCCGTTGCGTTTTCATGTTAAATATGGTTAACTTGAACTTTGATAATCTTATATAAAACCCAACAATGGTATCAGAGCCGGTTACAAGGACTTATGCTTCTTACATGTTCATAGATTTCGGGTTTTTCATGGGTGAAAAAGGGGTCCGAAATTTGGGTGGATTTTACCCCTCATGGATTTGTAAGATCTTGACATGCATGAAAGATCTTAGGAAACCATTAATAACATTTGGATGTTGAAAATAAAAAAAAAATAATAATAATAATTTGGGCCGTAGCCTCTTGGGGGGGGGGGCCGATTTTTTTTTTTGGTGATTTTGGGCATTGGTTGCTTAGGTTGCATGCTTAGAACATTTGGTATGTTTGGATGTGTCATAACCGAAACCTAGACCTTGGATGTGTTGATTGTTGTTTGTGTATGTTGATTATGTTTATTATTCAATATGGTTGTAATAATTCATAATCTTAGGCTTGTGTAATTTATTTATTCATAAGTTGGTTTGTAATAAATAGATTAGTTGCATTTTTTTTTAGAAAAATATGTATTAGGATACATTTTGTAAAAATTGAAGATGCAAGAATTGGTGGATTTGGGCCTTGGACCGAAATTATGGGCTTGTTGGGCCTCACCGGCCCATCATGGGATTCAAGCCCATTAGGCCCATAAATTTCACTCTTGGGCCCAAGAAGACTTTTGGAAGTTTGGAGCCCATTAACAAGCCCAACAAGAACACAACAACTTGGAAAGGATACTTGAAGCATTTGGATGCAAGGTCAAGTGGGAGTCAACATTCCATCCTTGTGTCATGTTTTGTCCCTTAGGTGTGACTTATGACCTATACTTGTTTCGGCTAACAAGTATGGTCAAACTTAGCGGTTCTCGGTTATGACTATATTTTGCATGTGTATGCTTGGTTGTTTGTTTTACTTTATGTAATGTGTGGTTGATAGATATTAGGATATCCAAACCGTCACATAGGAACGACAACAAGCATAAAACGGGTTCTAATATATATTTGGTAATATCGCGTCAATTAGTTTATTTAAATGGGTTTATTAAAACTAAGCGATCACTCACATATAATAAAATTGGTTTTATTATAACTTGAACCTTGAAAATTGGTTTTCAAAATCGCCATATTACTAAATGCATGTTAGGATATGGCATAATGTTTTTCAAACTAGAATATTGGAAAACTTAAAATCCCTTTTTCATAATTACCAAGGAAACAAGTCTTACACCATCCTTTTGTATGACACTTAACGTATTAGGGAACTTTAAATGGGATAAAGGTCACCTAACCATTTTGAGCAAACTAATATACTTAGGGTAATATTAACATATTTGTGGGATAAAGGTCACCTAACCACTTGTATGTTAATCTTACATGTTTATACAAGTAGGACGACTTGAATTGGAAACCATGTGATAAAGGTCACCTAAGCATAGGATCCAATGGTGTTGATGGGATAAACATGCCAACACGAAATAAGGATTTCGAATGGTCCCATACCTCTAGAAGTTGCAAAGGGTTGCAATTGTCAAGATTGACTACCTTGTTAAATCAAATAACGGGATAAAGGTCACCTAACCGAAATTTGATTTATCGTTGGATTCTAGAATTTAATTATTATTTTAAAATTTGGAATAAAAGGGTATTAATAATTAAATTGTTTGTAATACTAAAATAAAACTTTGTTAAATTTTGTAGATGGCCGCTAACAATGCAAACACCTCTACCCATAACACCCGTAACCTATCCTTAAGAACCATCCTTGAAAAGGATCGTCTAAACCATAATAACTTTATGGATTGGTATCGCAACTTGAGAATAGTTCTCAAACAAGAAGAGATATCATATGTCTTAGACGATCCCATTCCCGACGAGCCTAACGTGGAAGATGAGGAGGCGTATAACGATTGGGTCAAGTACACCAAAGATTCGGTGCAAGCCTCTTGCCTCATGTTGGGGACTATGATTCCCGAAATCCAAAAGGATTTCGAGCATCATGGGGCATACGACATGATAACTCAATTGAAGGAAATGTTCCTTCAACAAGCTAGAGCGGAACGTTTCGAAACGGTTCGAGCGTTTCATGCATGTCGTATGGAGGAAACCCAAAGCGTCTCATCTTATGTCCTAAAGATGAAAAGCTACATTGAAAAGCTTCGTAGGTTGAATTGTCCCGTATCTAATGAGTTGGCTACGGATTTGATCCTCAACTCTTTGACCAAAAGGTTTGAAACCTTTGTCATGAATTATAACATGAATGGATGGGACAAAAGCATTGGTGAGCTTCACGCAATGCTAAGAACGGCCGAAGCGGGAATGGGTAAAAGGGTTTTACCCGTTCTAACAATCAATGAAGGAAAAAGGGGACATAACTCCAACCCCAAAGCAAGTGTTGCTAAGGGCAAGGGCCACGTCCAAGGAAAGGGAAAGAGGAAAGCCATCACGCCCATCAAACCGAAGGAAAAAAAGCAAAAGGTTGCGGCGCAAGATCCATGCTTTGAGTGTGGAGAGATAGGTCATTGGAAAAGGAATTGTCCGACCTATCTCAATGCGTTAAAAGATAAGAGGGATGCGGGGCATACCTCAGGTATTATCTTTACTATACATATTGAACTAAATGTTATTTCTTCAAATACATGGGTACTTGATACCGGATGTGGAACTCACATTTGCAATTTGTTGCAGGGGTTCAAAAGAAGTAAACAACTCAACAAAGGGGACATTAGTCTCTTTATGGGCAATGGAGCAAGAGTTGAAGTCCAAGCCCAAGGAGACTACTTGTTAAAGCTTCCAAGTGGTTTGGAAGTAATTTTGAAGAATGTTTTGTATGCTCCTAAGTTAAGGAGAAACATTATTTCCGTGTCCCTTTTAAAACAATGTGGCTTTGATTTTAAATTTATGGATTATGATATTCATGTTTTGATGAATGGCATATTTTATTTTAAAGCTATACCCATGAATGGTATATATGAAATAGATCAAAGTGGTATGTCACATAGTAGTTCAATGTACAATGTCAACACCAAGAAACTCAAGAAGGACTTGGGTGATTCCTATCTTTGGCATTGTCGCCTTGGACATATAAGCAAGAATCGCATGCAAACTCTTCGCAAGAGTGGTATTCTAGAAACAAATGAGTATGATTCATTTGATGTATGTGAATCTTGTTTACAAGGCAAAATGACAAAGCAACCCTTTAATAAAACTTTTGAAAGGTCAAAAGAATTATTGGGTATCATACATTCGGATGTATGTGGTCCTTTTAGACCAATGACTAGGAATGGTGAAAGATACTTCATTACCTTTATTGACGATTATAGTCGATATGGTTATGTGTACTTAATGAAACACAAAGATGAAGCTTTTGAAATGTTCAAAGACTTCAAAACTGAAGTAGAAAGACAACTCAAGACCACAATCAAAGTACTTCGTAGTGATAGAGGAGGTGAATACCTAAGTGGTGTTTTTCAAGATCATCTTAAGAGTTGTGGAATTATTTCACAACTTACTCCACCTGGAACACCACAACATAATGGTGTGTCTGAAAGGAGAAATCGTACCCTATTAGATATGGTTCGATCGATGATGGCTAGAAGCACTTTACCTCTATCATTTTGGGGCTATGCTTTACTTTCCGCTGTTCGCATATTGAATATGGCTCCAACCAAGAAAGTGGAGAAGACACCTTTTGAAGTATGGCATGGAAAGGCTCCATCGCTATCATTCTTAAGAGTTTGGGGTTGTGAAGCTTATGTAAAGCAATACACCCCAAACAAATTAGAAGTCCGATCCACTAAGTGTATCTTTATAGGTTATCCTAAAGATGATTTAGGATATTACTTTTACGATCCTAGTGAGCAAAATGTCATTATTGCTCGAAAGGGTAAGTTCTTGGAAACTAAGTTCCTTGAGGAAGGAACTAATAGTAGAACAGTGAAATTTGATGAGGATCAAGAATCACAAGATGATACACAATTGGTTGATACTAGCACTCAACAAGAGGTTGTTGAAAGTGATCAAGTGGTTGATCAAAACACACAAAACGTTCGCAAATCTGGTAGAGTTAGCAATCCACCCGAAAGATATGGATTTTTTGTAGAAGGTTGCTACGTGGTAGATTCGGATGAACCAACCACATACCGTGATGCAATGTCCAAGAATGATTGTGACAAATGGCTTGAAGCCATGAACGTTGAGATGCAATCCATGTATGACAACCAAGTTTGGGAATTGGTTGAACCACCACTTAACACCAAAGCTGTTGGAAGTAAGTGGGTTTTCAAAAGAAAAACTGATATGCATGGAAACTTGGATACTTATAAAGCAAGACTTGTAGCTAAGGGTTTCACTCAAACTCAAGGGGTTGATTATGATGAAACTTTTTCGCCTGTGGCAATGCTTAAGTCTATTAGGATATTATTTGCCATAGCTGCACATTATGATTATGAAATTTGGCAAATGGATGTCAAGACCGCTTTCCTAAATGGATATCTTGAGGAAGATGTCTATATGGTTCAGCCTGAAGGTTTTGTCGATCCAAAACATCCTAATAAAGTATGCAAGTTAAAGAAATCAATCTATGGATTGAAACAAGCATCTAGAACTTGGAATCATCGTTTTGATGAAGAAATCAAAAATTTTGGATTCATCAAGAATGCTGATGAAGCTTGTGTGTATAAGAAAGCTAGTGGGAGTGTAATTACCTTCTTAGTATTGTATGTCGATGACATTCTACTATTTGGAAATGACATTCCAACCATGGAAAGTGTTAAGGCTTGGCTTGGAAGTAGATTTTCCATCAAGGATCTTGGTGAAGCTGCCTATATTTTGGGAATAAAGATCTATAGGGATAGGTCAAGGCGCTTGATAGGTTTGAACCAAAGTACATACATTGATAAAATCTTGAAAAGGTTCAAGATGGAAAACTCCAAGAAAGGTTTTGTACCTATTCAAAGAGGGACCATATTGAGTTCAGCTCAATGTCCAAGCTCAAAGGGTGAGCAAGAGATGATGAAACAAATCCCATATGCTTCTGCTATAGGATCCATCATGTATGCGATGATATGTACTAGACCGGATGTGTCATGCGCTTTGAGCATGACAAGCAGATACCAACAGAATCCAGGAAACAGTCATTGGATGGCTGTTAAGAGCATATTGAAATACCTTAGGAGGACTAAGGATATGTTTCTGATATATGGATCTGGTGAGGAGGAACTCGCTATAAAAGGTTACACGGATGCGAGCTTCCAAACTGATCGAGATGATTCTCGATCACAATCTGGGTATGTGTTCACTCTTAATGGAGGAGCTGTCTCTTGGAAGAGCTCAAAACAGGAAGTGGTAGCATTGTCCACTACAGAATCAGAATACATCGCCGCTTCATTGGCAGCTCAGGAAGCTGCATGGTTGAAGAAATTCATTACTGATCTAGGGGTGGTCTCTTCCATTCAAGACCCCCTAGAAATCTTTTGTGACAACGAGGGTGCGATTGCACAAATCAAGGAACCTCGTTCGCACCAAAAGACAAGGCACATAGAGCGGAGATTCAACTACATAAGGGATGAAGTTGAAAAGGGAAAGATATGTATTCGCAAAGTTGGAACTGATCAAAATCTTGCGGATCCATTCACGAAGCTCCTAGAAAGACCGAAACATGAGCGTCATGCGAGTGGCTTAGGACTTCGATATTCTAGTAATTGGATTTGATCTATTTTGTATTACGTTTAAAAGACTTTTGTAATTTAACTCTTTTATATGATTATGGAATCTTGAGTTAAATTCTAATTTTGCATGTTTAATCCATGAATAAGTTATCTTATTCTAAAAGTCCGTAGTCGATCACATTTGTGGGAACAAATATGAAGCAAGACTATTATGAACTAGGATTGGTGGATATTCATAAGGAATGAATATGGAGCATAGGTTTGCTGCCAAAGTTCATAGATATTTGTGGGATACAAATATTGGACTGACCCGCTCTCAATATTACTACATGGAGTCGATTGACCTGATCATTAGTAATTTTGAGTAAAGGAGAATTTCATATTATCCTTAGACCTGAGATGTATACTGGGTCTTGATTTTCACCAAGTATTACACTTTGACTCTCCCCTTCGCTATTCGTAAAAGATGGTACATAAGGATGAGCTCGGGTGGAGTATAAAGTGATAGTGAGAGGCGTATACAGTCAAGAAGGAATTTGTTCCTCTTATGTGTTGAGAGTTTAGATGTCTAAGGCCTGATAAAGTTGAATTGTAAAGAGAATGATCACCTATGTCTCTTAGATCCAACATGACATCTAGTAACAAAGGGATATAATGATAGATTCACCTAAATCATATCAAGTAAGGGACTTGAAGGGATGATGTTATTGAATGGCACTTCGTCAAACACATTAGGGGTGGTGAACTGTTGTTAGGCGGTATTCACCACTTGCATTAATTTTCTATGTATCTCGTGCAAGTGGGAGATTGTTGGAATTACGTATGCCCGAGACACATACTTAAACTAATGTGGCTAACTGTGTTTGATCCAAGTCGGGTCATACCCAATAACAAGCTAGACAACACCAAATGTATTCTTTAATGATTTGATCACTTAAACGAATACCGAACACTACGTGTTTAGAAAATTGGTTTTCTAAACAAACACACTTGAGGATTTAAATAAATTATCTGGATAATTTGTTTATATAAATTAATTATTTAATTGGTTAAGTAATTATGTAAATGCATGTACATTTTATAAAATTAAGTTTTATAAAATGAATGGAGATGGTTTTAAAATGGTTAAAACAAAACACAAAAAAAAAAAAAAAAAAAAAAAATATCAAAACCGGCCACCCCATGTGGGTGGAGGGTTTGGTCCCATCCAATCTTTTGTCCTTTTGTGTTGACCACCTCTTATTTATCTCCATTCACATTACATGCATTCTTTGTCTTGTCCCTTTTGTATTCTCAAGTAATTTTGAAGTTTTCTATACTCTCTTTTCTCTCTCAAAAACTCACGGCCATATTGGCCTCAAATTGGGAGTTTTGTGAGCTTGGAATTGGTGTTCAAATCCTAGCACAAATTGGTGTTGTTGCTACATAAGCTTGGGGTATACAAAGCTTGAGGGTTTCTCCTTTGCAACCTAGCCATTCAAAGTCATCATCTTCTTCATCCACCTACATCTTCTTCTAAAGGTAGAAGAGGTACCATTTACATTTTGTAAGCATATTGTTCTTGTAATATTGATCCTTGTCTTTGGGTTTTAGTTTTAACATAATGGTATGTTTATAACTAGATTTAAAATCTAAGCTTCCGTTGCGTTTTCATGTTAAATATGGTTAACTTGAACTTTGATAATCTTATATAAAACCCAACAATGTTAACCCAGAAATACTTCTCCGGACTCAGATTGTGATGACGTTTAGAGTTCCATGGTCACAATTTCTATTAGTCGTTTTCTCGTTTTGCGTGCCTAGCACGAATATCCGTTTTATGTTTCAAAAATGAGTTTGGTCACACACGACCCGAAAATAGTGGTTGTCTGATAATTTAATTCAAAATGTGAAATTATAGCTCGGTTTAGACGTCCCGATTGGCCGCGGGACTCGTTTCCGTCTTTGGCGTACCGGAAACCGTTAAAATCGGTTAAAAATACCCAAATCATCCGACTTATTTTCGGATGATTCATTTTTACTTGTTTAACTCAATTATATGAAAATAGTCCATTTTTAAGGTTTTTATACACCAGTCAGCTCGCTTAAGCGAACTTCACCAGTTTACGCGTTTTAACTTTAAAAGTTTGATAATCAGCACGATTAATTATCCGCTTACTCCCAGATCTTGAAATTTTGCACAAATCACTTTTTAATAGTGGGAAATTTTATAAAAATATGTTCAGAATTAATTCTTATATTTAAAATTTATTTATCTATTTTTAAACATCATTTAAACACTAAATATGTCGTAAATACCAAACGACCTTAGAAAAATCCCAAATTTTTCCTGGATTTCCCCTGCCATCCACATAGTCCCCTGTAATTTTTCCAGAACCAAAATCTTCTTTTACATGCCCTTTTTCAAAAACCGAGCTAGAAATCCCCAGAACTCGTTTAACCGAAAAGCCTACTTAGACTTCTCCAACGGACCTCAAATTTTGTGTGTGACTTATACATGATTTGAAAAGCTTATCTGAAATTTTCCAGAATTTTTCATGATATTTAACTATTTTTCACCATTTTTGGCCAAAACCGAGCATTAAATTCACCAAATATTCATCCTTTATCCAAAAATTACCAAAAATTCACAGAACTCATCTTTTCATGTGTTTAACACCTCTGTAAAATTTAATGACCTAACTCTAAAGCATCAACAATCTGTCCAAATTTCCCAAAACCGAACATAACCGAATATACCTTTCGTTTTCCGCCACTACAAGCTACAAACTCATCTTTCCGCCTTATCTACCACTAAATACAGAGCCTACAAACAACATACCACAATACCAAGCAAGTTACACTCACGATCAAGCCATTTCTTTCATGGTTACGGTTATGATACTAAAAACAAAGATTTAACCGTAAAATTTTGTTTTTGATTCGTGTAACTCATTTCTTGGACCAAGATCCCTTGTATAACCCGTATACATCACTTGATCATGCAAGAATCGGTTTTCATCTTTGAAACCTCATTTTCTTGCAAATAAACTCAAGAAACGAATATGAACACGTAAATAACACGATTTTACCTCGGTTTTTCTTGCTAGAATTGTCGGTTTTTGATTCAAGATCTTGATAGAATTAGAGGTTTGATGGATTGTGTTGTGAAAAAAAGAAAATGAAGTGTGTTTGGGGGTGGTGTGGTCCGATCGGTCTTATGGGGTGGATGGGGTGGGTCCCACAAGTT
Organism: Bidens hawaiensis; assembly: GCF_021521415.1. Lineage (NCBI taxonomy): Eukaryota > Viridiplantae > Streptophyta > Magnoliopsida > Asterales > Asteraceae > Bidens > Bidens hawaiensis. The sequence goes on from NW_027499004.1 coordinate 15,765, forward strand.
CATTTTTGGCCACTCATTTGGATATCCGCAATCCGGATAATGTTTTGGATAATCTGGTTCAGTTCGTTTCTCGGTTAAACGTTTAAGTCGGCTTAAAACGAGGCTAAAACGGTCTTTTTCGTCTTAAAAATGAAATTTATATTAAACCGATTTAAAAACTTAAACCATGACATTTATTAACTTAAAACGTCATATTATTAGCTATTACGCATCTTTTTCGGCTTAATCGATCGTCTCTTGCTCGGTTTGGTATTAAAGGTTTCGTTTAACGTACCGACGTACTATTAAATCGAAATCCTTTTTCTGTGCTTTAATCCACTTATCCCGAAGCTTTAATACTTCGTAACATCACTAAATATCATATATCTCGTCTATAATTGAACCCTCGATTCATTCGGGTTTCAATAACTATCGATCGTTTGATCGCATATTCAATACGGTGAATTATATATTCACGTACAATCAATACAATGAACAATGTATTCTCGTATAATTACCATGGTAACTCTTGTACCCGACATTACATATGACGTAACTAACGTCTACCGGTTAGGGTATACCTGGTTTCGTCGGAATCGTTACATTAAACGAACCAAGAACGAATTTTTACGGTTTAAATCTTTGTTTTTGAATCATAACCGAAACTATAGTGTAAGAGGCTTGATCGTGAGTGTAACTTGCTTGGTATTGTAGTATGTTGGTTGTAGGTTCTGTATTTAGTGGTAGATAAGGCGGAAAGACGAGTTTGTAGCTTGTAGTGGCGGAAAACGAAAGGTATATTCGGTTTATGTTCGGTTTTGGGAGATTTGGACAGATTGTTGATGCTTTAGAGTTAGGTCATGAAATTTTACAGAGGTGTTAAACACATGAAAATATGAGTTCTGTGAATTTTTGGTAATTTTTGGACAAAGGATGAATATTTGGTGAATTTAATGCTCGGTTTTGGCCAAAAATGGTGAAAAATAGTTAAATATCATGAAAAATTCTGGAAAATTGCAGATAAGCTTTTTATATCATTTATAAGTCACACACAAAATTTTAGGTCTGTTGGAGAAGTCTAAGTATGCTTTTCGGTTAAACGAGTTCTAGGGTTTTCTTGCTCGGTTTTAGTGAAAATGGCATGTAAAAGAAGATTTTGGTTCTGGAAAAATTACAGGGGACTATGTGGATGGCAGGGGACATCCAGGAGAAATTTGGGATTTTTCTAAGATCGTTTGGATTTACGACATATTTAGTGTTTAATGGTGTTTAAAAATAGATAAATAAATTTTAAATATAAAAATTAATTCTGGAAATATTTTTATAAAATTCCCCACTATCAAAAAGTCTTTTGTGCAAAATTTCAAGATCCGAGATTAAACGGATAATTATTTGTGCAAAAACAAACTTTTAAAGCTTAAAACGAGTGAACCGGTAAAGTTCGCTTAAGCGAGCTGACTGGTGTATAAAAACCCTAAAAATGGTCTATTTTCATATAAATGAGTTAAACAAGTAAAAATGAATCATCCGAAAATAATTCGGATGATTTGAGTAATTTTAACCTATTTTAACAGTTTCCGGTACGCCAAAGACGGAAACGGGTCCCGCGGCCAATCGGGGCGTCTAAACCGAGCTCAAATTTCACAACTCTAACTAAATTATCAGTCAACAACTTTTTTCGGGTCGTGTGTGACCAAACCCATTTTTGAAACATAAAAACGGATAACCGTGCTAGGCACGCAAAACGAGAAAAACGACTAATAGTAATTGTGACCATGGAACTCTAAACGATATCACAATCTGAGTCCGGAGAAGTATTTCGGGTACAGTACTGGGTTAACAGTGTCCCCAGATGTACTGGTTAACTTGGTTAAAGTTATATTAATAATGAGTGTATAGTAACGATCGTAGGGATCATATTACAGATTGGACGTGTTAACTGATAATGATTGTTGTTACCTGCTTGCATGTGCTAAGGTGAGTTTCACGAGCCCCTTTTTCTGAATTGTTTTCAAATATTTTCCCGGGGCGGAAGCATGTTACTATTGAAATGTTTAAATACATACTGAACGCATGGATTTGCGTGTATTTATAAATATTTGATTGTACGGGAATCGTACGAACGGGTACGGTACTGGGTTAACTGTGTCCCCAGATGTCTTTGGAAGTGTTACTGGGTTAACTGTGTCCCCAGATGTCTTTGGAAGTGTTTCTGGGTTAACGTTGTCCCCGGAATGATTACTGTACTGGGTTAACAGTGTCCCCAGACAGAGGTTTCGCTTGTGGGCTCAGCATAATTACATCGAGTTTCTGGGTTAACGTTGCCCCCGGAATGGATACAGTACTGGGTTAACAGTGTCCCCAGATAATATTATATTTTGATATTGATTTATCAAGGTTTACTCAAATTGTGAAACTCACCAACTATTCGTAGTTGACCCGTTTTCTCACATGCTTTTCAGGTACAATTAAGATGAAGTGATTGCTTACGTGCTAAGTGCTTGATGTGTGTAAGATTTGCGTGCAGGATGTTAGGATACATTATAACAAATAGAATTGTGTATCGTATTGTATGATGTGTGTATCACCTAGACGGTAATGAAATACGAGATAATGTAATTTTGAAGTATATTAATGCATTCAGTTTTCTTTATAAACAATGTGGTTGATATCAGAGGTGTCTGTTGCATCCCGTTTACGTTTCCGCTGCGGTTACGGGGTGTTACAATCAAGTATCTTCAAGTTTATATGGATTCTTTACTTATAACTAAACCACTTTAACGGCTCTTATACCGTAAAAGGTGAGAATATGATCAAATATTTAGAAATTGTGAAGGAATTAGCAAAATCCTTCGAATTGTTTAGTATAGTACAGGTACCAATGGAAGAAAATGCTGGGGTAGATGCCTTAGCAAATTTAGCCTCATCCTTGAAAATTCCAGAAGATACGAAGATCCCAATCATCCATATACTCTCGCCAGCAATAGGAGAACAAGAAGTTGGGGAAATAACAACTAACAAACAGATTGTACTTTGGGATCCATTATTCTCAGATACCCAAGGATCCTGGATCCTCCCAATCAAGAAGTACATTCAAAATGGAGAGATTCCAGCCACGGAGAATCCCAAATCTTTCAAACTCAAGGTATCAAAATTCATGTTGTTAGATGATATGATATACAGAGAATCTTTTGCAGGCCCATACTTGAGGTGCATCGAGGATCCTGAAATCCAAGAGGTGCTCAAAGACTTTCACCAAGGTGATTGTGGTAATCACACGGGAGGTAGAGCTTTGTTCTCTAGAATTCTGAGAACATGATATTTCTGGCCAACAATGAAGAGAGACGCCATGAAGTATTCAAAGAAGTGTGATGCTTGTCAAAGGCATGCAAACACCCTTCATCAACCAGCAGAACCTATGTATCATATATCCTCATAATAGCCTTTCATGAACTAGGGCATGGATATCGTGGGTAAACTTCCTAAGGCACCAGAAGGAAAAGTATTCATGCTTGCAATGACTGATTAATTTTCAAAATGGATAGAGGCAGAAGCTTTTGTTCAAGTTCGCGAAAAAGAGGTGATATCTTTCATTAAAAGAAATATTATTACTAGATTTGGTATCCCTTCAGAAATTATTTGCGACAATGGTTCCCAGTTTATCGGGAAAAGAACCACTAACTTTTGTGACAGCTGGGGCATCAAGATGATTACCTCTACTCCAGTGCACCGTCAAGCTAATGGTCAAGTAGAATCTAGCAACAAAATCATCATCAACAATTTAAAGAAGAAGTTAGGAACCAAGAAGGGTAAATGGGCTGAAGAACTGCCATATGTTCTTTGGGCCGACAGGGCAACACCCAAGAATGCAACGGGTCAGACACCCTTCTCATTGGTGTTTGGATCAAAAGCAGTTATCCATACAGAAATGGTGGTTCCTACAACCAGAACAAGCATCCGTGATCCTGAGGTCAATAAAGAAATCCTCCTTGAAGACTTTGATACTGTTGAAGAACTCAGAGACCTAGCCAAGATCAGAATGGCAGCATATCAACAAAGGGTAGCTGGGGAATACAACAAGAATATCAGGATCAGAAGATTTCAAGAAGGAGATTTAGTTTTGAGAAAAGTCTTCCAAAACACAACCAATCAGGCTGATGGGAAGTTAGCACCCAAATGGGAAGGTCCTTATCTGATCGAGTCGAAGGCAGGAAAGGGGGCATATCATTTGCTCCATATGGATGGAAACAGGTTACCAAGAGCATGGAATGCTACCCACCTCAATAAATACTTTTTCTAATAAGGATCAAGTATCCTTTGAAGATCAAGTATCCTTGAAGGATCAAGGATCCTAAAATCGGAAATATCTATCTAATCACTTATCCTTTTAAATTTCTTATTACTTATTTAAGGATAACATATTCTTAACATTTTGTATCTTCCAAGTTTTAGGTAACAATGCAGGATATTAATAGGATGTGTAATAGTCAAGAGGTTGGCCACATCTCCTTTATATTTAAGGTACTTTACTAATTTCCTTGGCCTAGCCCACGATTGGATATGACCGTCGATGGTCATATCCCCTAAGGTTTAAAGGTTTTCACCTTTCTTATAAATTATAGTTTCTACACTCTCGCCTGGAGCGCACGCTATCCAACATATAGTCCGGGGCAGCGGGACCAATACACATTTAGTGGCTGACAATTTCGTTGTCTTCAGCTATATAGAGGATTCTACGATTTATGGTAGACGTACCATTCCACCGGTTTATAACGTTTTCACGTTATCTTAAGTTTGGGCTAAATCCCGATTTGGGCGAGTCCCCAGTTAACATCCGTATTTGGGCTTGTCCCCAGTTTTGGGCTTGTTCCTAGTTTTGGGCTTGTCCCCAGTTGCACGGGCTTGTCCCCAGTTTCATGGTCTCATCCCCAGTTTATTTTATGGGCTTGTTCCCAGCTTAACAGGTTTAATCCCACTAGACATTATGAGTTGTTTGCAGCAGATTTTCTAAGTTCATTACAAAGATCAGAACTTATGGATTTTAAATCCTTAAATTTCTTCTACAAGATTCGCCAAAGGTTGAATAGTTACGGTAACTTAGGTCTACTTAGACCTTGTGGTATGATTTCTACTTTTAAATTTATATTGGTTTGGCTAGAATCCTTATATATCTTTTGGTTTAAAGACTTAACAGTCTTTGAATTATTTCTATTAGGATATTCTATCCTAAAAATTTTAATTATTTTTCTAAGGATATTATATCCAGAAATTTCTATAATCACTTTTTCTTAAGGATATTCTATCAAAAAAAATTTTACTCAAAATTATTCCTTAAAATTCTTAATGAGACTAGGGTTATATCAAATAGATTTTCAAAATAACAAGTAACAAAGTGAATAGCCAAAAGATTAAGATTATCAATAATATAAGTCACGTGGACTTATCCAAAATCCTTAACCCGGATTTCACCATGCTAAAGATGGACCATCCACCGGGGTTAAGTAGAAGTTACTAATTGTTCTTAAGATGCACGAAAATAAAGTCAAAGGCACTAAGGGTTTCATCCCCACAAACAGAGGATCCTTCCACCTTCAGTACCCCTGAAAATTGTCTTGGGGATCACTGATCCTTAAACCCTACTTACTATTGTTTATTACAGACCACAACCATTGTTCATCAAAAAACATCAACATAGAAAACAAAAAGTGGGCTCGGGCCTTGTCTTCTTTATCCTTCATCGCCCACCTATGCTGTGTCTTCACCCTCTGCTGCACCTTCTCCTTCACCGGCTTCAGCCACCTCCTTAACCCCACTCGGACTAGCATCATTGTTCTCAAACATCTCCACATCTTCCTCACCACCAAGAGCCGCTAAGATAGTCTTCCACTTCTGCACGTTCCAGGTTGCCTTATCAAAGGAGGGATCACCGGCCTCCGTTGCCATCTTGATCCTCGCTTGCAGCACTGACCTGGCCGCCCACATCTTGGCCTCCTCCGTCGCCTGCTTGACCTCCTCTTGACGCTGGGCATTTGTCGTGGATACCTGATCCTCGAGCTGTTTCTTGAGCTGGGCTAATGCCTTGTCCTTATTAACCACTGCATTCCCTAACCCAGACAATTTGTCGCTCATCTGACCCATGATATTTTCATAATTCTCTTTGAAAGCATTCATAGCCTATACCAACAAGAAGTAAAAATTAAAGGGATACTATATCCTTAAATTTGTTACAGCAGGATACAGGATACTTACATTAAGGACCGTGTCATAGTGGGTTTCGGGATCAGAGGACCTTTTTCTCTTGGATGCAGCAGACTTGGCTCTGATAGTTGCGGTCTTGGGTTCAGAACTAGTCGCTGCCTTCAGTGCTTCTTTCTTGATATCTTGGGGAGTGATCATGCTGTCGATATCTTCCAATGAGAACTTGCTAACGGACTTCTGAGACTTCTTGGCACCTACAAAGGATAAGTACTCAGATAAGTATTTCCTCTAATTTTATTTACTTTTAAGATTATTATGTAAAAACTTACTTGACATATCGGTTGCTGAAGAAATATCACAAAAGGTTTCGACGAATCGGGCTTGAAATGTCCTAACCTCGGTATCCGGTGCAAGGAACCGCTTTGTTTTCTCTTCTGTACCAGGTAACTTAGCCAATGAAGCAAAGTTCTCACCTGCAAAAAAAAAAAAAAAAAATTTAGATTAATCTTCAAGGATCCTATCATTTCTAAGGATCCAGGATCCTACCCTTTCTAACCCACGTTGAAGGGAGATCAGTCCCACTAGGAATGGAGTCTCGTCTCACGAAGAAAAATTAATTTCTCCAAAAGTAGTAATTCAGAGTAACCTTTAGCAGAGGATGAGGTTTTCGAGGCTTGGATTTAAAAAGGAATCAGGCTGGACCGTGGGTAGTAAGGGTGTACAGATAGGATAATTCGGGAAGTCCAAAGTCAATCTTTTCATCTTCTATAATCCGTTCGATAGTTCCTAACACTCGCCAAAGCATTGGCATAGCCTGAATGTAGGATATGCCCGTGGGATCGAAGAATCTTTGTGTAAAGGAAGGAAAAGGGTAACTGTAACCGATAAGAAAGGGGCAAGCAGGAAAACACACCCATGTTTTGGAAAACACGTCACAACAGATGCAAGATTCATATGGTCGAAAAAGGGTTTCTGGTGGAAACAAAGGGCTAAACTCATCGACTTCTGGGTCCGTGAGTTTGCAGATCTCAATGGAAGGGTTTGCTATGAGGCCTTGTGGCTCCATCTCCGACAGGTCAGAGTCATCGGAGGAGTGTTCGGAAGGATTAGAGGGGTGTAGAGAAGACGAAGTAATAGACATTATAATTAAAGAAAAAGAATAAAGGGAAGAAGGATACTTGTTGAGTCGCTTGAATATGTGATTATAAAAGAAAATATAAGACGCCATATATAGGCGGTTATGATTATCACAAGGACTAAATGGTAAATATTTATGGCAAACCGTCCCATCATCCAGTTTTCGCAGAAAGTTTGAATTTCAAAATGACAGCTGTGTTCCACTATCACCCGTCATTTGGGGTAATTGTTAGGACTGATATTTTTCCTGCTAAGGATATGTTATCCTTAAAGATGTGTCTGGATCAGTTATCCTCCTGAAGACTTCCAGAGCCGTGTCAAGGATTGAGGATCCTCACAGATTGGTATTATTAACAATTGTTTTACATGTGTAGGTTATTATTCAACAGGAGTAACGGCTTTGTGACTTGGTCTACCTTAATTTTCGCTACTACAAACTACCAGCATGTGGTCAATGAACGATGGAGGAATAGTGGAATAGTGGCGGATAGTTATGACTTTTTGTTGAATGTATCTACTTTATAATTATCGAGATAGGATCGATTAGGAACTCACTTGTACTCTCACACACACTAGAGTAGATTCAATAATTCTCTCTATACACTAGCTTACATTGTAATATCGATCACGATCTCCAACCCATTTGTAACCTATTTTGATATTAATGAAGTGGTGATCGACGAGTTGTCATCACCCGGGGTTTTTTTCTTTTGATCTGAACAAGGTCAAAAGGTTTTTTCTCGCAACAAATGACTATGTTCATTCCATTTTCGTTCATATAATTGTTATTGTTATCATGGCACTAGACCTCACATTGACAGATTTGGATACATTATCCTTAGCTGATTTTTATTCAAAACAAAAATGATGATAAAAGGTGCGGAAAACAAGTGTGTTTTATAACACATCAAACATCCCCACACGTAATACTTTTTCGTCCCTGAAAAAGAAATCTACACAGGATCATAGCCAAGTGAAAAGAACAAACTCCCGGATTATTTAATATTATTAAAGCTATAGAAACAGCTCGACATATTGGCCGCGATTGTCGGTATATTTTTCCACTTTCAACCCAGCCACTAACCAATCAAGCCCCCAATTGAATTAAGCGTTTTATGTTCATGAATCATGGCTACACCTACCCCATCTCAGACAAAGAGAGCTAGAAAAACTAGAGTCAAAACAGACTGGTTCGACAAATCATCGTAAGCCAAGGACTCGTTGATGGTACTAAGTAGATGCACTAGGTAAAATTTGATGGATGAATGGTCATGTGGAGGCCGTACGAGCTATTCCAAAATATTATTGGACTTTTTCCCATAAATCCATAATTTTATATTTATAGAATAAGAACCTCGATCCCCAATAGCGATAACCTCAGAGTCACTATCCCCTTAGCAACGCGTAAACTCTCAGCCCCGTCTAGTATGTGAATCTTTGGCCTCTTTTACTATTTTTGGATGCTTTTTTGCATCTTTTATTTGTACTTTCTTTTCTTTTTATCGTGCTTTTGCAAGATTTGTTTTTCACCTAAGTAAATATAACTATTTTTTTATGCTCGTAAAAAGATGGACATTGTGGTGGTGTGCTGGTTTGAGTGCATATAAGTCTTACCATCTCAAAGTTATTAGATTATGGTAATCCTCACTAAGCATCGAAATTCGGTTTCACCGTTTCCCAAAGTATTAGGTATATTAAATATGCTAAAGAGGACTATCAAAGCTAGTTGGGCCTACCGATACATCTCAAATCACGACTGTGTCTATGCGTGATCCCGCAGCTCGTCTAACTCATGCAGCTGGTGGAAACGAGTGCCTTCCGCGGCAGATATATCAAGATTAATCTTTTAAAGGGCCCATGAAGCACGGTGCTCCAACTCAACAGGAAGACGACAGGCCTTCCCATAAATCATTTGAAACGGTGTGGAACTGGTAGGAGTTTTGTAGGCTGTACGGAAGGCCCACAAAGCATCTTCCAATTTGTCGGACCAATCCCGATCATTCAAACCAACTGTTTTCTCAAGAATAAGTTTGATTCCCCAATTAATCACTTCCACATGCCCACTAGTCTGTGGGTAGTAGGCGGTCGGAAGCCGATGGGTGACACCATAGCGCTGAAACGCCTTCTCCACATGCGCATTGCAGAAGTGAGTACCTCGATCACTTATTAAGGAATTCAAGACACCAAAATGAGCAAAAAGACTCTTAGGAATACGGACTGCAACTCGGGCATCATTTGTTGGTTAAAACCTTGGCCTCAACCCACTTTGGTACATAATCAACGGCCACGAGTATGTTTTTGTTCCCACGCGAGATGGAAACGGTCCCATGAAATCAATTCCCCACACATCGAAAACCTCACAATCCTGAATTGCATTTTGGGGCATTTCATTTCGTGACAAGATGTTGCTGACACGCTGGCAACGATCACAACTTCTCACAAACGCATGCGCGTCCTTTAAATTTTAAGGCCAATAAAAACCATAATCAAGCACCTTCTTCGCGGTCGAACTCGCACCGTGGTGACCTCTTGTCGGTCCTACATGACAATGGCTCAAAATCTTCCGTCCCTCCTTAGCATCTACACACTCCTAATCAGCTGATTGGCACCGATACGGAAAAGATACGGGTCATCCCATAGGTAGAACATAACGTCAGCAAAGAATTTCTTCTTTTGCTGGTAAGGCATCTTCGGGAGGTACCCGTCCGCAAGATAGTTTGCAAAGTCAGTGAACCATGGAAAACCCTCTTCATGTGTTGTGACATACATTAAGCTCTCTGTCGAAAAACGGTTATCGATCCTGACCCCCGAATCTCCTAATTTCGCTCCCTCTAGACGCAAAAGATGATCGGCCACCACATTCTCGGCCCCTTTTATCACGGATATCAATATCAAAATATTGAAGCAACAGGATCCATCGGATAAGACGAGGCTTAGCATTCTGCTTGCAAAAGAGATATTGAATAGCAGCATGGTCCGTGTACACAATCGTCTTGGACAAAACTAGATAGGACCTGAATTTATCGATTGCAAACACCACAGCTAATTCTCTTTCTCAGTGGTGGTATAACTCTCATGTGCACCATTTAAGGTCCGGATAGCGTAGTAAGTTGGATGGAAGTGTTCATCCTTCCTTTGTCAAAGAACTGCTGCAACTACGAAGTCGCTCGCTTCACGCATCAACTCAAATGGTAACGACCAGTCGGGTGCAATCATGATCAGGGCATTAACGAGTTTGTCTTTCAAAAGATCAAACACCTCGATACACTACTCAGAAAATAGGAATGGAGCATCCTTCTCCGGAAGTTTGGTCATGTGTCTCGCGATCTTAGAAAAATCTTTGATGAAGCAGCGGTAGAAACCATCATGACCTAGGAAACTCCGGATGGATCTCACAGAAATGGTTGGGGGAAGATTAGAAATGGTCTCGACCTTCGCTCGGTCAACCTCTATCCCCACACTCGAAATCCGATGCCCCAAAAAGATGCCCTCGTGCACCATGAAATGACACTTCTCCCAGTTAAGGAATAGGTTGGTGTCAACGCAGTAGGCCATCATCCTCTCCAGATTAGAAAGGCAATGATCAAAGGAACTCCCAAATACAGAAAAAACGTCCTTGAACACCTCCGTGGAGTCCTCGATCATGTCATGGAAAATAGCCACCATACATCTCTGAAATGTGGCTGGAGCGTTACATAATCCAAACGGCATACGTCTATAGGCAAACCTTTCGTAAGGACAGGTAAATGTGGTTTTCTCAAGGTTATCGGGAGCTATCGGAACCTGGAAATACACGAAGAAACCATCTAAGAAGCAGTAGTACTTCTGACCTGCCAAGCGCTCCAACATCTGATCAATGAAGGGTAAAGGAAAGTGGTCTTTCCAGGTGGCATCATTCGATCTACGGTAGTCGATGCAAACTCTCCATCCAGTCACAGTCCTAGTGGGAATGAGCTCGTTCCTCTCATTGGTGACGAAAGTCATGCCACCCTTTTTAGGAACCACTTGAACTGGACTCTCCCAAGCACCATCATAAATGAGGAAAATGATCCCCGCATCAAGGAGTTTAATGATCTCCTTCGTCACAACCTCCTGCATCTTCGGATTAAGCCGCATTTGCGGCTTAACGAAAGTTTTGAAATTATCCTCCATGAGGATTTTATGATTGCAAAACGAAGGGTTGATACCCTTAATGTCGATAATCTTCCATGCAATCGCCTCCTTGTGCTCTCGTAGAACCCTTAGCAACTTCCTCTTTTCGACCTCCGTCAAAGCAGATGTAATGATAACCGGCAATTTCCTCTCTTCATCTAAAAACGCATACTCCAAATGGGCAGGCAAATCCATAAGCTCTAAGGAAAAAGGAGGACTCTCTATGGAAGATCGGTCCATCGGATCGTCTCGTACGATCCCAGCAGACATGCCAGATTCAGGGTCATGTGACTCGGTGTCGTCATCCAAGGACTGATCGGTCATGGCAACCATCTCAATCTCCGGAATCTCCCTATCGAGAATCCGGGTGTCGGAGGCCGATCCTCAATAGATATCGCTGAAAATCTCCCCAACATATTCCATGATGGTATCGATGAAGTATAAGGAGTCATCAGCAGACTTGGGGTGTTTTAGTGACTATCAAACATCAAAGATGACGTTCTCATCCCCAAATCTCAAAATCAACTTACCCTCGCAGACGTCGATCAACGCCTGTGTAGTGGCAAGGAATGGTCGCCTAAGATAAGTCGGACACTATTATCATTGTTCATGTCCAAGATGACAATGTCCACCGGGAAGATGAACTTGTCGACACGAACGAGCATGTTCTCGACCACCCCTCGGGGGTATTTTACAGAATGATCAGCAAGCTGGATACTCATCCTGGTAGGGCTCGGCTCGCCTAAACCCAACTTGCGATACACAATATACGATATGAGATTAATATTGGCACCAAGATCCGCCAGCGTATAAACCACCGTATCATCACTCAAGATGCAGGGAATCATTAAACTCCCAGGATCGGACATATTCTCGGGTAACTTTCTCTACAAGACTGCAGAGCAACTAGAACTCAATGGGATGGAAGAGACCTCATCTATCTTATCCTTATTCGAAAGTATATCCTTAAGAAACTTTTAATATTTCGGCATTTGAGTGAGTGCCTCAAGGAATGGGATGTTAAGGTGAAGCTGCTTCAAATAATCAAGGAATTTGGAGTTCAGCTCCTTGTCTCTATTCTTGCGGAGTCACCCGGGGTATGGAACTCTAGGTTTATAGACTCTCACAGGTGTGCTGGGTAACTGCTGGTTTTCGGTATGTGTTGTACTTCCTGGGTTGCGCCTCTGATGCACCTTGGCTGGTGGAGACTCCAACTGAATCTCCTCGTCCACCTACTCTTCTCCGTCGACCGCAGGCTCCACAACGACTCCTCCTCCAATCGCCTCCTGAATCACGGGCTCGCTACGTACCCATACACAACTCCTCTTCATCATAGCCTTCGTGAATCCCTTCAGGTTCTGCTCGGTATTACTTGGAAGTGTACCCGGTTGCCTCTCATTTAATCGACTCGTTGTCTCTCCCATCTGCCTTGAATTGACGCTCTTTGATTTCCCATGAATGATTCGTGCTCCCGAAATTTCTCTTGGGTCTCTTTGTGACAAGAATCCTCTCGTGTCATGAGCTGTGACAACATCTGTGTCTGTTGTGCCATCATCTCCTATAAAGTGGGCTCGTTCTCCCTGCTACTCTCTCCCTCAGACTCTGACGCTGCTGGACTCAGAATACTTTTCGTTCCTCCAGTTGGAATTTTGATTGCCTATCCACCCCGAATTATAAGAATCGAAAGAATTTTGATTTTGGTTCGGATTAATAACAAAGTCTACCGCCTCCTCCTGGAAACCTATGAGGCACTGACAATATCATTTCCTCTTCTACGAATCTCGCACAACTTTCTCTTCACCTGCAAGTCCTTTACAATCTTCGCTAACACCTCAACCTGTTCCGCGAGTGAGGTGTTCGTGTTGACCGAATGCATGTCGCGTGATATGGAGTCGACGGTCTTGGTGCTCTTAGCATGTGGTCGCTAGTATCCACTCATGGCTAACCTGTTAAACAAAGCAATGCACTCATCGGTATCCTTCGTCGTCAACAAATTACCTCCCGCAGCCGTGTCAAGCATACTCTTTGTTACGTACGTCACCCCGTTATAGAACTTCTCAACAACTGCCTATTTTTGCAGGACATGGTTCAGACATAAAGCAAGTAGATTTTTGAATCTCTCCCATGGCTCGTAGAAATTCTCGGTGTCATCCATCTGAAAAGAATGAATATGATTACGCAAACGAGTAGCCTTAGTTGGAGGATCGCATTTCTCAAGAAACTGGGTCTGCATGGCAGCCTAAGTAATTATGGAACCCTGTGGGAGGGACTCAAGCCACATACTCGCATGATCAACGAGTGAGAACGGAAAAACGTGGAGTTTGATGGAATCTTCGGATACGCCAGCAAGATGGAAAGTGTCGCAAGTACATGTAATACGAGTGAGATGAGAATGCGGGTTTTATGGAGCAACCCGTAAAATTGAGCAGAATGTGAGATGGTGTTCAGAATGTTCGATGGAATCCGCCAATTCGTGTTAACTACGATGGCAGGTGGAGCAATGCTAGATCTCGCGCCAGCATCGGCCGAACAGGCCCGGTCTGCAACTTTCCTCCTCTGTGGTGCATCGTCCATAATCCTATCCCTAGCGACGGATTCAGAAAAAGTAGGAGAAGAGGATGTATTACCAACAGACGAAGAAGAACTAGAAGACAGATCGGTATGACGTCTCTCACGAAACTCGCTCTCTGGTTCGAGAAATCCTTCAGCTTCTGGTGGTCCAAGAGATCGAGTGTGTCGCATACAACTATTCAAATTAACAAAAGAAACTAAAATTAGCTAAAGTATCTTAACTAACAGGCAAAACAAAAGAAAAACAAGTAGCAAACAAGGTAGGTCCTAACTCGAGTCGTTCTCAATACGCCTCAAACCGTGTCCCCGGCAACGGCACCAAAAACTTGCTGTGTGTCAAAAGGATATGTCTTTCTATGGGACTCACAAATAAGATTTACTATTAAAACGAAAATTACTAATAGAACCACACATAACCGACAAGTGTACCGCTCGCAAGTAGCATAGACCTAAGGAATCCGAGTATCGAACACAAGGACACGTGAAAACGCCTATGAATACTAAACCCTAGACAAGACCTTCCTAAGAATAATATTTTTAAATTGATTTTTAATAATTAAAACTACTTGACCTAAATTACTTTGACTTAATTAATTAACTTAACTTATTTAACTGGACGAAGTGAAACACTTAACGAAACTTAACGACTGTGACTGACAATGGAGAAAACGTCTACCTAGGCAAGAATCAAATTGATGATATAACAAGCAAATGGATTGAATGATTTCACGACACCGGTATCTTAAGATGACACAACTAAGGTTCGCTCACGCTAGCTAGATCACCTCTCAGTCTCACAAACAAACCCTAACTTACACTTAATTGATTTTAAAAACAAACCGCAAAACGATTACTAAGGTGTTCTAATTTCGACTCTCCTCTCGGACTCACCGACACTCGACCCTAATGGAAATGAATACTACACAACCAAGGATAGAGGAACAGTTTAGCTTAACACAAACTAGATCAACTAACCGCTCACAAACCCAAACCCGACAAGAACCGAACCTCCTTTCATGCAATCCTAATCCTAACAAGCAAAGGCGACGACTTTACTTGTTATTACCTCTCGGTCTCTAAGAATGTGTATACCCGCTGAATTATACCAAAACACACTCAACAAAACCCTAACGTGATATCTAGCGCATACAATTTCTAAACACCAAGTAAAGAATCAAACTAGCAACAATCAATCAAAACAAATTCGACCAATCGAAGCATGAGGTAATTAAGTTATAATAATTAAAATCTCAGCCACTAAACACAACCTAATTCAATATTAAACCAAACTTTAAAATAGTAATTCAAGTCTTTTGAACAAACAATCCATAAACTCATCAAAACCGAACAATTATCATCAAACCTATGTAGAACTAACAAGATTAGCCACTCATGTGTTTTGGACAGCAGCAAATACTCAAGAAAACAATCATGTTACTCATCCAAATCATAAGAAAATTCAATCCACAATCAAGTATAATTAAACACAACTTAATACGTATTTCAATTGCAAAATAAACCAATTCTTTGATCAAAAACAAAGTAAATATGAACCTTTAACAAACCAAAGTGTACGTGGATATAGTATGATGATATTGGTTGTCCTTGGAAGCTTAACACATTTGTAAACATTAGTAAACCTTGGCCAAAACTTCTTTTCTTCTTTCCCTAGCTCCTGCCGATCGAACAATATAAATGGGACTTGATTTAGCTTTTTTTTCTTTCTTTATTGCTGCTTGCGATCGGGATTCTAAGGGAATGCTTAGGTTTTATTTTTTTCCTTTTGTTTCTTCCCCTAGCCACAATATATAACCAACCCACAAAAGAAATGTAATATTTTCTTCCTTTTTACACAAATTGCTGATCGGGACTTTTGAGGTGCTTAGGGTTTTTTTCTCTTTTGTTGTTTATTTTATATTATGCATGAAAGGCTTTCCACAAGTGGGCTTGGGTCAGGCTTTGAGTTTTGTCTTCAAAAATTGATCATAAAGGCCCTTTTCATCTTCCATAAACCCGGTTCTTTTCTCTTTAAAACCCGCAACCTAAATAAGATATATAACTTTGTAAGATCATGTCAAAACAAGTTAAAATAATTATTTATTAGATAATTAAGCAATTAAAATAATGACAAAAGGTGCGAAAAACAAGTGTGTTTTAGAACACATCAAATATCTTTTTCTACTTTTCTTCTTCAATTATTGTTACATTCATGTTCAAAAATCTTTTCAAATGACTAATCTTTATTTTGAATGTGTTTTTTTGTGAATGTGTAGAAAATGGCATATAAATATGTTTGTTCAAAAATCTTTTCTAGGGTGCCTATTCCAACAACAAGGTCTATACATCAAAGAGAACAATGTCCAGCTACCAATGTGGACTTACCAAAAGAATTATACAATGATTCTATATCGAACATCTTGAAGGTGATTATGAGCAGTGGTGCATTGAAGACAATCATTTTCAGATATGATTTTAGAGAGTTCAACATAGAACAGCTAGCTGAAATGGCAAACTTGCACTTATATGACTATCAACAGAGAAACAGTTTTGCTAGTAAACAAAGACATGATTTATCAAAGTATTTGAAAGATAAATCAAGAGTTGGATTCCCTTTGTTAAACAAGTAGAGAAAGTTAGAATATTCTGAAGCTGAGAAGAAGAAGAAGAGGCAGAAGAGACTTAGTGAGATAAGATTATCCAACTTTTCTTTTAATTAAACAAAGAAGTTTAGAAATCCTTATGCCATTATGAAAGAATGCATCAACATGAAGAGAACAATGCATAGACCAAACTCAGAGGTGTAAAGGAATGGAAATTTCTCAAGGATCAGCTATGATTAGAACACTGACACTATGATCCTAAGAAACTCTAAAGGTCTAGCATCAGTCATTATTGAACGTGACTCTGAGCTGCAATTTCTGCATGTTGATGATTTGAATGACGTAAAGCAATGGGTCCTACCAGAGGATCATCCATTCCAAGTGGAGATCTCCATGTTCCAGTAAAGAGCAGTTGTAGTAAGGATGGAGAAGATAATGGAAGAAAGAAGATCTAGAGGCCAAAGCTATAGGTAACCAAGCTATAAAGACTATCATTGGATTTACTTGTAATTTTGACTATGTTTTTATGTATTTTTCATTTGATATGTAATGCCAATGAGGCAGAATTAAAATATGTAATCAATTTCTTTCCAATAATGTAATTTATTGCTTTGAAGGATTTGATGTGTATTTTGAAACAAGTGTATGTAATCCGGATGTGTTTTGGTGCATCTGAGTATGGTCCAATCTAGGGGGGATTGTTGGGCCTAAAGAATTGATCAAGGAAGATTGGAATCTTCTCAACCTCCTCTTACGCTAAGTATGGAACTCGAGCAAACCAGGCACTTCGAGTAAGGTTTTTACTTATTCAAGAAAGGTATATTATTCGAGTAAGGTTATCTTCTAAAATTCTTCTAAGTGTAAAGCTTCGAGCAAGCTACACTTCCTCAAGCAAGGTTGTTCTTCAGTCGAGTAAAGTTTGTGTTAGAGCATACTCTTGACTTATCCTAGCTTAAGCCAACTTAACAAGTAATTTGGTGGGTCGAGCAAAGATACAATAAGAAGATCTCAAGCATACTTGTTAGAAGTTAAAAGGAATTATTACAAGGACTTCTACGATTAAAGTTCAATCTCAAGAAAGCTACAGTAACCGAGTATAATTTGTTTGCTGGAATAAGTCTTAGGACAAAGATTGAAGAGATCATGAAGAACTTTGCTCGTGGGCTATTTCCGAGCAAAGCTGGGTTATATCATGAAGATTGAAGCTTGCTTGAAGATGAAAGTTACAATGCCTACTCGATAGAGATGAAAGTTTACTCGAATACCCAATTGACACTTGTAACTATTTTGAATATGTATGAATATGTTTATACAATGATTAGGGTTTCTAGAAGGAATGTCAGGTGCCTATAAAACAGAATATTATGTTACATGTTTTAGGACAGCTTATTACACACTTTTCTAGACATACAGATTATTCTATATGGAAAGGCAGCCGCACTTGACATTCCACCTGAAACCCTAAAGCATTTCCAATTGTAGTTCTCGGAATATTCTAATGGAAATATTTGATTAATTTATATGTGATTGTCATTTTAGTGTTCTTATTATTCTAAGCAACAACCTGATTCTAGCCGATTCTACCAGCTATTATCAAGGGTTTTTAACATATTATCATTTCATAATCGTTCTTGTCAATTGGTTATTTGGGTTATGAGATTAACGGTCCTAACAAAAACCTTTTCAAATTTCAAACTCAAAGTTTGCTCGAGCAAGTTATTGAACCTAAGATTGCTCGTTATCAAGTATAGTCGAGAAAAAGTGTACTCGATCTAATTAATGGTTTTATAAATAAACTAAGCGAAAATAATGAAAGGAGTGTACTCGAAAATACAAGATTACTTGAGAAGCTAATCATAAGTATCACAACCAAGTATAAGTATTCAAGTATACTACTTTACTCGAGATCAATGAAGTTCTCAATAAAGTAACTTAGGATTATTTCTAAATGTCAATCTTTACTCAAATATTACTAATCCTAGGGTTTACTCAAAGATAAAACAGATAACAATAATCAAGCAAAGAGTTAACTTTGTCCAAAGAAATGACAAGTATACTCGAAAGAGAAAGTTTACTCGTAGAATATCAAGTTTACTCGAAAATATCCAAATGCATCAAGTATTGTAAGTCCCAAATCTGGATCACTATAGAATGATATCAACCCAAACACGATGTTAGTGCGGAATCCTAACACCTTGGTGATTCAAGATCAAGAACATAAGAACAATATAAATATGATAAACACAATTATACTCCAAATGCACACGATTATATTAATATATCGTCTGGTACATAAGATTACCCAAATCGGTATTGCTCTCTAGAATATGGTGGCTATGAAAGTATGTGAGAGATATCAAGTACTGCTAACCTAATTATCAAATAAAACATGTTGTATATAGTTAGCATTTACAAGAGGCCCAATGACTAAGGCCAACTAAGCCCAAACAGAAATCAACATGATTTCTGTATTGCTAGCCCTTCCCAACCGAAAACAATAGGGATTTCGGTATTACATGCTCCAAGCCATAAATTTCCATCTTGTATAATACTTTAACTCTTCTAGATTATTTCTCTATCTAGATCATGTCATGGTCTTTTGATATGTGTCAGTCTAACCAATTTATGACCCAACAAGTATGCTTGAAAACACTTAAATTATCAATTCAGCATAGAAAACTGAAAGCATAAAGTGTAGACGAACACACTTGTATTTTCAGCTAAATCAGTCAAGTCTAATCAAAAGACCTAACATAGCAAAAACTTAATCAAGTTTACTCGAAAGGGTTAAATCTTCAATGAAACACACTAGTATACTCGAATCCACAAAATGTTCTTGAAAAACACAACTTTTCACACAATCACATCAAGAAAGATTGGAATCTTTTCAACATCCTCAGAAACATGCTATATATGGAACTAAGCAAACCAGGCACTTCGAGTAAGGTTCTTATTTATTCAAGAAAGGTATCTTATTCGAGTAAGCTTATCTTCTAGAATGCTTCTAAGTGTCAAACTTCGAGCAAGCTACATTTCATCAAGCAAATTTGTTCTTCAGTAGAGCAAAGTTTGTGTTAGATCATACTCTTGGCATATCCTCGCTTAAGCCAAGTTAACAAGTAATTTGATGGGTCGAGAAAAGATACAATAAGAAGATCTCAAGCTTACTTGTGAGAAGTTAAAGGATTAATTACAAGGACTTCTACAAGCAAAGTTCAATCACGAGCAAGATACAATACCCAAGTATACTAGGTTTGTTAGAATAAGTCTAAGGACAAAGATTGAAGAGATCATGAAGAACTAGTTTGCTCGTGGGATATTTCCGAGCAAAGTTGGGATATATCATGAAGATTGAAGCCTGCTTGAAGAATATTTTTACTTAGGAAAATATTCTAAAATATTCTAAGTAAAAGTTTGCTTGAAAAAACACTCCGAGCACACTCGAGGATTACAAGGTCTACTCGACAGAGATGAAAGTTTACTCGAAGACCTGTTATGACACTTGTGTTAATTTTGAGAATATTTTACAATGATTAGGATTTCTAGAAGAAATGTCAGGTGCCTATATAAGAAAATACTATGTTACATTTATGAGGACGGTTGATTACACACCTTTTTAGACATACTGATTATTTTCTGTACGGAAAGGCAGTAGCACCTAACATTTCACCTGAAATCCTAAAGCATTTTCAATTGTATCTTTCTGAATATTCTAATGGAAATCGTTTGAGTGAATCGTGTGTTTGCTTGTTTTTGTGTTCTTTCTATATTTAGCAACATCTAGGTTTTAGTCGATTCCGCTGGCTATTATCTTGGGATCTTTACATATTTTGTACCTCGTAGTGTTCTTGTCAATTAGTGTTTGGATACGAGGTTCAATAACAGTCCTGACAGAAATCATGGACCATAATGATAAACGAACCAAGCGAAGCCGCATCCGGTTAGTCAAAGTCCATGGGAATCACGGCATGGCGTGAAATTTACTTGGGAACGCGAAGACGTTATGATATAAAAGTAGATGCATCTATTTGTCGCTACTACCTCCTAATTTCTGGACGAATTCCCAAAAGTAGGGAATAGTGTGGCATTTTTCATTTCCGGATTGTTATTCTATTCATATTTGTATTGTAAGCCCGACTAGTTTTGTTTTTGGATCTTTGGGTATTTATAAAATAATGAATTTTATGTTATGATCATGTTTCACACTTGTCATGATGTTATATTATCCTTACTGATCCTTAACTCGCTTATTTCATACCAAAAGCGATTTTTAACAAGTCTAGGGTCTAGATTGCCAATAAACTAAATCTGGTGTGCGACGGGGATGACCCACCATGGTCGCGCTATGTGACCAAGCTGCATATCAGCAGCTTGGTTTTTATTTTTCGTTTTCGGTCGTTTAAGGTTCTAACTCGTGTTTTAATCATTCAACCCAACAAAGACTCAACCCATAACTATTCTAGAACCCTCCTAACATGTTTTTATCACTTGTTAAAAATTATTTAATTCAAAAATCATTTAAACAAAAAAATCAAAGTGCACCAGTTTATCCACCGGACATGTTCATGCACCCTTGCCTCAAACCCTAATCCCTTCCCCATAAATACCCCTTCAATCTCAAACATTTCTCCTAATCATCTTCACATTCTTCTCCCAGATTGTTTGAACTTGCAAGTTGTTCTAACTAGTTTTGCATAAATTTGACTTTAAAAGACAACATAACCGAATCTTGCATTTCAATACATTCTGGGTAAATGTTTTTGATATTTTCAGTGTTTCTAAGTTATTTTATTTCAAGAAAACCATTCATCTTTGTTTAAGGTATTTGGATATTCAAACACATATTTATGCATTATAGGTCCGTTTGGTTGTTTTAAGGAAAGTTAACTTGTTTAACCATTTATTTATACAATTTAGGCCCGTTTGGTCGCTATTATTTACAGTTTCACATATGAGTTGTTGGTTGTTGCCTCATATTATATACACAAAAATCATGGAACTGCTCACCACATACGTGTTGACAAAATATATTTTATGAAATGCTACATGTTTGATAATTGGTTAATTGAAGAATTGAATACACTATTTTATTTTGGACTGTTTGGGTTATTAGTTAATTTAATTATTTATATTCCATGTACTTTACTTTATTTGTATGAACAAGATGTGTTGCATTTGATGTTGAATGAGATGAATGAATTATTATCTTTTTGCATGGATTATATTGTTATTATTTTATTATTATTATTATTATCATCATCATCATCATCATCATCATCTTTAATAATAAAAATAAAAAGAAAACATAATATAATATGATATGTTAAATTATCCGGATACACAAACACAAAATCATGTTTGTGTTTTGGTTTGGGCCACATGTTGGTCGGCCTTCGTGACTC
Source organism: Bidens hawaiensis (assembly GCF_021521415.1). NCBI lineage: Eukaryota > Viridiplantae > Streptophyta > Magnoliopsida > Asterales > Asteraceae > Bidens > Bidens hawaiensis. Next base: position 37,804 of record NW_027499004.1, read on the forward strand.
TCAAAAAATAAAGAGAAACGAAGGAAATAAATTTTTTTTCCTTTGGGGTACTTTTTGTATTCTGCCGACATCGGGTATGTTTGGTAAGACTAGCTATTAGTTGTAGTTGAAAACTGCTAGCCGGTGACTGGAAGATGCTGTTAGCTGTAGCATTTTAGAAATATTTAGGTGTTTAGCTGAGTGACTGGAGTATTAAATAAAATTAGTTGTGTGCTCGCGCGGTGTATCGTTCTAATCCGAAACCTATTATGACTTGACCCCTTTCGACATAAAACCGTACCAACACGAACTGAACTAAATTAGCTCTTTTTGCATCGACTCGTGTAACATCTCAGGTTTATCGTATTTGAATTCGTTTATGTTTAACCCGACTCGGAATGTAATTCGGATCTTTTGAATTATTTAAATATTTTATTATTAGTATTTAACTTGGTTAAATTAATTTATATTTTCCTAGCTTTCAAACTCGTCAAAGAACTCTTAAAAACCCTTAAAATCATTTAAAACGACTAAAAATTGCATTCATTGAAGTACAGGTACTATATTTGACCCAAATCCCGAAACTTATGCCCCAAGATAAGTTATATAATATTATAAACATGTCCATATTCTTGCATCTAATATTAAAAATGATTTTTGATTGTTTATTAGTTTGATTTTGTCACAATAAGTTCGATTTTCTTAAATGAGCTATTTCCTTATAAACGATTTTGGAGTATTATACTTAATCAAAACATATTCATAAACCCTAAAATAATCTGGAAACTCAGCCCACATCTCTAAAAACTTCGTTCATAATGGTTCATGGTGTTTTCTTCAAGAACTTTCATCTTTCGGTTTGACTTTCAAGCTTCAAGACTCTTTGACTCGTGTTTCCTCATTGTTCCATTCGTCTAGCGGGTACGTTGTCTTCATGAAAAACATTTATTTTTGTCTAACTAACAAAAGCCCTCAATCAATACTGATTGATGTGGTTTTTTCGGTCAATTGCTCTCCAACCCGTTTTAGGGCATAACAGTCAAAACATTTGACTATCTGATTTCTGTATCTTCTGATTGGAATTAGTTTTTTGGTCTAGAATACTTTTATGTTTGTTTCGAAATTTTGAGTGTACTGGCATAACCCAACTTCCAACTCAAAGTTCGGATTTCGAACAGTGTCAGATCGCTTAAACCGTTAAAATCTCACAACTTGAGTTTTATACATCCGTTTGATCTGATTCAAGCGGCTATGTTCTCAGTTTTAGTTATAGTTTACTGTCTACACATTTCAGGTCAGTCGTGTCAGATCAGTCAGCTCGCTTAAGGCTCGTGACTCGTTTAATATCTTTATTTTATCTTTTAGCTCGCCTGAATATTAAGGTGAGTAATCACTCCCCTATTTTACTTGTTTTTCAAATGTTCCAGGGACTTATGCGTACTTGTTACTTACATACATACTTTATCATATACTTATTACCAAACCGTGATCTTTGTGTGTTTATCAATTGAATGACTATTTGTTATTAATGTTTATTTGTTTATTTTATCGCATTTGAAGAGGTCCATCATAATCACATTATAGTATGATCATACAACCGTCATAGTGGCCAAAGCCCGATTCACAATGCAATGGTTTCACCGACACTCATTATTTGCTCAATGGTTTGATTTATACTCACAGAAAATTGTTTTGCTCTTATATATATATATATATATATATATATATATATATATAATTGTTAGTGTCAAAACTGGTGATTTTTTCACTCAACATGTGTTGTTGACAAAATATCTATTTTGTACGCATTTACAGGTTTTCAGTTAGCTTGTATATTAATGTGAAGAACACATAGAGATGACCTATAAGATTAAAACCTATACACGATTATTTAATTTTGTTTTGTAATTTCTTTGAATTGATGTACTTGAATTTTAAATTAATTAAGTAGATATTGTCACATTTCAATTGCATGATAGTATCTTGTGAGCTATGAACCAAAACTCATGCCCTGGCATTTTCGCCTTAGTTTGGGTGTGACAACTCGTTTCGACCCTAATTTGGTCTTACACATGACCCGGGCTTGCCTGACTCAACTTGTTGCCAATCCTAACCAGTAATCACATAAAGTTAAAGAAGTATAATAATATGATACTTAAATTAAAGAGAATAAAATGCTCGTTTTTATGTTGCATTTTTTTGAAAAATAATAAGGTGTGAAAAAGTTATGGCCTTTTAAAAATCATTGGGTAATTGGTTTTGAATAAGGGTTCAATATGTAATTATTATATAAATTAGCAAAAGGTGATGTAAGTTCAAGTACCAAAATTGTAAAATTTAAAATACTAAAAGCTTGTAGCATTTTCTAAACGTTACTAGTTGGAGCTTTAGGGTATGTTTGGCAAGGAGCTTTTAGGAGCTTCTAGCTTCAAGCTTTTAAGAAAAAACTCATATTCAATAAAAAGCTTTGTTTAGTTAAAGTAGCTTCAAGCTTTTAGGTTGGAAGAAAAAGTTTCATATTTTAACGCTACTATTACTAGCGTTTGAGAAAAATGAGAACACCGGAGAGCTTCAATCGATTAATCAATTCATATAGATTAATAACCGGATCTAGTTATGTGATATATGTATATGTATAATAAGCTTAATAAAGTTAACGAGGTGTTGAGTAATCAATTGGACAGAGTAGCGGCAAGGAGATAATACTATTAAAAAAACACTTAAATTAATATGCAGGCTAAACAGCCTATATATAGAAGACGAATGTCATTCGTTACACATTCTTAATGAATGGCCTTCATTCGTCTTCATTACATAAGTAACAAAATGGTATAGCGAATGACTCATTCACTATACCCCATTCGTCAACATTCCGTGACGAATGGATACATAACACATAATGAATAATGTCCATTCGTTAAACATCCTCAACGAATGGACAGTGATAAATATGATTGGTCTCATTCGTTAAACATCCTTAACGAATGAGCCATAACATTAACGAATGGGACTTATATAGTACTAAAATGCCCTTACATTAAAATAATAATAAATTACAAACGATTATAAAGACTCGAGATGACCAAAACCGTGCACTAACAAACACCCTCTCGTCTCATGCTCTTTGTCTTTACTTTATTTAAATCTCTTAGTTTTTCATTCACGACAACTATGAATTCCAAACGCGTGATATACACGAACAACGCGTTGAAATTGCATAGCTCGATCATAATCTTCACGCCTTGCAAACAAAATCTTGTTCTCGAACAGGACGTTGTTGTCGGTCTCTGATAAATTAACGAGCCATATTGGGTCTATAACTCGTATAAAGTTAGTCTTCAGCCCTTTGCCCAACACAATGAATGCCTCGCATGTTTTGTTGTCGTAGTACCACCGATTAAACGAAAGATGAAGATCTCGCGGAAAGGTCTTCATCGATACTCGCTTCATAGTCCTAGGCGGCTTTACTTTAAGAGCAAGCTTCCTCCAACCAGTTTGAGGATCAATCTCATCAATATATTTCCTGGTTGGCACCTGTGGTTTAAAAAAGTTAAACCCATGGTCGACCTCAAAGAGCAGATGCTAGTGAAACCATCCTTCTAATTGATTTCCACCACGGTTGATGAAAGGCTGATTGGCGAGTGTCTGCACGTCCCACCTTGGTAGTGAGAGAACGTCAGTAATATATTGAAAATACTGGACGCCATTCTCCCACTTAATAATACAAACCCTTAACTCTGAATCGTATAACCAATAAACAATGTCACCTTTGACGGTTTGCATGGCTTTGAAAGTAGTCTTTTGATTTGCTTTGGCACATGCACTGACATCTAGCTTGTTTTCTTGATCAACATATCGATAGGCTTCAATGATCTTCGAAGTCAAGGATTTTTTGTGATTCCCAAACCAACCCTCAGCATCAGGATCCAACAATCTTGACCCCTTTGCCGATACTCTCTCTTTCTTTTTCGTTGTCTTCTCAAGATGATCTTCGGCAACTCTAACATGTTCTTCTGTAATTGATTGAATACCCTGATCAACATTTGATCATCTATACAGATCAGGGTACTTCTCTGCCGTCACATCTTCCATTTCAATCTCCTCGGCCTCATAAATAAACGATGCATTCCCGTGTGGGATACTCGTATCACGCAGGACCTCCTCGTCATTTATTACCTCCGCATCTTCCTTAGCTTCCAACGCATCCAACTCTTCATGATTCAACCCCTCACATCTTCCATTTCAATCTCCTCGTCCTCATAAATAAACGATATATTCCCATGTGGGATACTCATATCACGCAGGACCTCCTCATCATTTATTACCTCCTCATCTTCCTCAGCTTCCAACGCATCCAGCTCTTCATCATTCAACCCCAACAATAAGGATATCTGATCACGAGACAGGACATGATCAATAAATTCATCATCCTCGATCTCGTCAGCATTTGTTGTACTCATCACCACACCAACCTCATAATCCATAAAAAACCGGTGTTGGCTTTGATTATCTCGATAGGCTTGACATTAGTTGTATCTTGATAAAAAAACTATATGTCGATCATTGCCGTCTCCAACACCGCTACTCATACCAGCAGAAGATGAGCCGTGAGCTTGTTTCAGCTGACTTCCACCTGCTCCAGCAGCATCGAGATCCTTCTCTTTATCATCATTCTTTAATTTCTTTAATGTGTCTTCTTTGCAAGTCAATTGAAGAATAAGGTCCTCTGCTCTTTAATCCTCCCCCCCCCCACCGAGACGTAACAATCTCACGCGGCTCTTTCATCTCTATCTGGCAGAATGAGTATAACTCATTAACCGTCATTGATTCATCAACATTTGATCCTGATGTTGACGAGTAGCTGCCATCTGGTTCTCGTATAATTGAATTAAACTGAGAAGCATATCCATTTCTGAGCATGTGGTAAAACATGGAAGTTTTGGCGGGACAAGCTGCACCAGTCCTTGTGGACGAGTAAATCTCATGAATGATAAAGCCGAAGGTTGTGTCGGCATCACAGTAGCAGCAGGAGAAGTTACTGTTGATGTCACAGGGGGTGTTGGCATAGGAGATAAAACTGATTGAGGAATCGAGCCAAACCTTGGATCAGATGATGCAGTCATCTTAAGAGTGATTGCAGGGGTGCTAACAGTAAGCGACACCACCGGCCTTTGTTGCACATACGACCTAGGCAATTGTGGACCTATTTTCACACCCGAACCATGCCTAATTAGACGCTTGGGAGGTTGATCTGTAAGCTTCTCCTTGCGCTTATGTTTACGTTGAGCAGCATATGAATTGGCTGCCTCAACGTCTGCTCTTAGGCCATCACCCCCATTCCCACCATCTCCACCTTCATCACCACCACCGTCATTCCACATGGTCCCTCTTCATGTTCAGAATCCGAGTCGTCATGGATCCAACGATCATCATAAGGACATATATAATCTGGATTCGCCAAGTGACCAATTAAATGTTTGGTCCTTGGATGATCTTTTGGTGCTTTACCACGTAATGTCTTCATTCTCTTCATCGTATCAGCCTTCATGTGTTCTAATTCGAACACATTATCTTGTAACGATTGATCAATCAGCAAATCAAGAATCAAGTCCTTATTAAATAACTGCACGAATCGTGGATATATGAGAAACTTGCTCCGACGATTCTTGACCAAACAATTCTCCTTTAGATGATAAAAGATGATCTTAGAGAAATTGAACGGTTTGTTTAATATGAGAGCAACGAAATCGGATTGGAGCATTTATTCGACATTCGTCAAAACCTCCTTTGCGCCCCCCAAGGCAATGAATCAAAACATGTTATAAGTACTTGTATGGAGCACACAAGTACGCCTTGTTGTATTGAGAACGTTCAAGGTCTCCTGTATAAAACAATCGCTGAAATAATCCACGTATCAACGCCTTGTCGAATTCATAAGGAAGGTCCATGTTATCAGCAAATCTCAGCACTCGACGTATCACACCAGGAGTAATTATGATCGTCGTCTTGTTAATCTCGGCGATGATGTGACTCTCGGACTCCACATATTTAGTTGAATCCCAGAATGGACGGATTACGCTAAAATGTATTGGAACATCAGCATTTATAGAATAGTGGATCCGGGATCGGCGTAGAAATGTGATAATGTCTCCAAAAACATCTTGATCCGCAAATTTGTCCTGTACAAATGCACAAATATTGTTCTTCTTATCATATTGTAACACTAGAGCAGCTCGAACTTGTTATTGTTGTACAGGAGGCGGTGTTGGTTGATCAACAGGTTGAGGATCAATAACATGAACATCTGGGATCATTTCATCAGCCATTGTTGTAGTCACAAAAACCCAAGAATTAGTAACATAGACCAAAAGAGTAATTTAAAATAAAATTCAATACGTATTTGAACATATTAGATTCTTTTTGAAATTACAAGTGTCATTCGTTATGACGAATCATGCCATTCATTATGACGAATAACACCTTTCGTTGTCATCTTTATAACCGAAAGAATGAATAACGAATATAATGAATGACGGAGTCCATTCATCAAACATGTGGAACGAATGAATGTTCATCCGTTACATAATTAAACGAATAATACTTATTCGTTATGAATTCTTAATGAATGGGTTCATTCGTTTCTTTCAGACACGAATGACTCTTTATTCGGTATTCATAATGAATAACAATTTATAATTATCAACTTTGACCCCTAGTTCATCAAAGCCCAGATAGTCAACATGCAACTGAATCTCAATTACACCATGTATGACGATGAATCAGTGAAATATGCACATCACAGAGTTCGTATACACATCGCTAACTATTTCCAGTCAACCATTAAGATTAAAACCTTGGTTTAAGATGATTTTAGTTCAATACATAGTATTGGTTAATAAATTAACTAATTAACCAAGAAAATAACCATGGATTTTGACGAAAATTATCACGTTTGTATCGATTTTACCTTATGAATCTTAGATATACAACGAAAATGTATTAGGTTGTGATTGAGATTTCTGGAAAAATTTTGCAAGAGGTTTGCCTTGTTTTTGTGATAATTGAGGTGAACGAATGAGCCAATTCGTTCACCTCCAGTTCATTATATAGGACAAGAATCGCACGCAATCCCAGACAAAAGAATGGACCCAATCGTTAATTCAAAATTAACGAATGCTTCAAATTTGTTTGTTCATTCGTTAACCCCGTTAACGAATAACCAATAGATAACATTTCATTAAGAATCAGTCAAGATTCGTTCTTCATACGTTATCATTATCATTGTGAGTGGAAGAGAATAAGATACAAATAAGTATATTCGTTATACTGTTTAAGGAACGAATGATTATCAATTATTATCAACAATGCTAACGAATGGGTTTTATTCGTTATGAATGCTCATAACGAATAGAAACAAATTAAGAAATATTTATTCATGAAATAAATAATGCATCAAAACCTGTGTCCCGACGAACTTTACCTTAAATCTCTTACCTCTTGGAGTAAGAAGAAATACCTTAACATGTTGTTCATTCAAAACAAATAAGTTAAACGAATTAACTTAAAAATCGATTAATTTAAATCAATTAAATAATATAACTAAGTTAATAAAATGTGGGAAAATCTTTTTGATATTTTCTTGTTCAAATTTGTACCCTTTAGCTCAAAAATCGAAAATAAAGCAGAAAATAAACTAAAAACATAATATTTTTGGATTTTTGTACATATTTGAAAACAAAGACACATATGAAAGCTATTCTACGAAAGCAATACATATTTTTGTGAGTTGACCAGAGAATCATATTGACCAAATCGCTCTTCCATCGTAGTTTTATATTTCAGCGTTATTATGACTGGTATTAAGTCGGTCATTGATATTGTTGTCCATTTAAATCTTATAATAAACCTTCGAGTATTTTTGTGATATGATTTTGTTGGGACTAGTTTATGTGGTTTGATGTTAGTATGTATTTAGTTTTCTTGTTTTGGGCTTGAGATATGGGTTATGATGTGAGCCGAGAACACCTTAGTGTTCTCGGTGGGCTTTTGGTTGTTTGGGTCGGCCACTATGTTGGTGTCCCTATATATAGTTGTCATCATGTATAGGGTTAAGGTTGTTCATTCCAAGTCATTGTGATTGTGTATTGTAAGTGCTTAAGCACCTGACGTATTCTTAATATACGTGTGTTTTGAAGAAATCTCGTGTTACTACCTTGTGTTTACTCGTGTTCTTGAATCACCAAGTATCGGTATTCCGCACCTATACTTGTTATATTGATATCATAATTGTAGTGATCCAGATTCGGGACTTACAATTGGTATCAGAGCCTTAGACCTATTCAGGCTCGTTATTGTGATATCAACAAATTCAAGACATCAAGGTTTAGTGGTGGTGTTAATTTTCGGCGGGTTTCTGATCAGAGAAGAAGAAAAACCGCAATTTTTGGGAAAAGATTGATTTTGTTTTGGTAACAAATCAAAATCCCACTTTTCTCGGGAGTTGGTTACAAGTTGGTTGACAATCACCTAGTTTTCGGCTACTTGGAGTTCTCGGCAATCTTCAGTTCTCGGTTGTCATTCGTTCTCGCCTCAGCGTTGTTTTCGGTCAAGTAGTTCTCGGCCTAAAACTGTTCTCGGTCAAGACTTGGTCAGTCACGTGGTTCTCGGTCAAATATTGGTCAACGCTCAGAGTTCTCGGTCAACGCTCGGTCAAAAATTGTGTTCTCGGTCAACTTGTTTCAACGTGTTCTCAGCCCAGCTTGTTGTTTTGGGCCTGTTCTTATTGAACTTGGACTATTAAAATGGACCTAATTTAGTTGGACTTAAACTTTCAATTGGACTTAGTTTTAATTGAACTTAGTTGAAATGGCCCAGTTAACTAATACTAGTAACTCAACCAACTCGTCACTTCATCAGGAACTTGACTCCATCATGGGAACTGCCACTCGTATACCCCGTTTATTGTCCCATGAGGGGTTCAGTGAATGGAAATTTCATTTTGAACACTATGCCAAGATGAAAGATTCAAAAATTTGGAAAACCATTGGAAGGGGACCTCAAAGGATCACCAATCAAAGGGATGGTTCAGACGAGGTTCTTGTGAAACCAGTTGCTCAATATGATGATGATGACTTTGCCAAAGTTGAAGAAGATGGAAAATTCTTTCAACTCTAACCATGGCACTCTCACCTGAGATTGCCCTTCAGTTTAGAGAACTTCAACCTGCTAAAGAGTTGTGGGCTGCACTGATAGAAGTTTATGAGGGAAATGAAGATATGAAGAGAAGTCGCCAAGATCTGCTGCGACAAAAGTTTAATATGTTTAATCATGTTTTGGGAGAGACATTGGAATCCCAACTTCAAAGGTTTATATCTCTCGTGACTGAAATGAGAACTGCAGGAATTTTTCTGCAAACCTCAGAAATTAACAACAAGTTGGTGAACTCTCTGCCGAAAAATTGGGACATGAATGTTAGGGTTATCAAAAAGACCAAGGATCTCAACAGAATGAGTATGACTGAAATGATAGCCACTATTAAAGCCTGTGATATGGATGATAAACAGCGGGAAATAAATCATGCTAGTTCTTACAGTGCTGCTGGATATAACGTTGCTTCTAACAGTGCTCTTATGTCTCAAGATAGTTTCTCACTGTTCAAGCCTACTCAACAACCACCACAGGGAAACTTCTAGATGTTTTCATCCACTCTAGGTCAATCATCTTCATCCAATTCACCCAAACCAGCTCCAGCGTTTTTCACCAAATCTGGTCAGTCTACAAATGACTCCGGTAAGACCACTCCCAGTCAGAACTTCAGCCAGATTCCCACCATACCAAAGGAAACTCAAGAGAATATAGCTCTAATGGAGGGATTTATGAATTGCTATTTGGTTAAACCTGTGGTTGCTGCTGAACTAGATCACATTCATCCCAATGATGTTGAAGAAATGGATATCTCGTGGCAAATTGCAATAGCAGTTTTTTGAGCCAAGAAGTTTACTAAAAGGACGGGTAGAGATAATTGGAACATGCCTAATAACCAAAAGGTGGGTTTTAACAAAGAGACTCTCAGGTGCTACAATTGTCACGAGCCGGGTCATTTTGCTCGTGAATATTCTAACCCAGCTAAGGATAGGAATACGGAAAGGGCATTGGTTCCAGTTGGAAATGCACGAGGTGAGGCTGGAGGTAGTTCGGGTAATGGTGAAAGAGGTATGGTTGCTCAACAGTTCTATTGGGAAGGTCAGATGGTTGCGCTTAACATTGGAAATCAAACTGCAAACTTCGCAACTGTTGAAGACACTGAAGAAGAAAACACTGCTGAGGAGAAGGTCAAGGAGCTTCAGTTCGCATATATGGCTTTCACTTCTCCATATTCATCTGACGTACGTTTTCAACCATGTTCTTTAAATTGTGGTGAGAAAATAGAATGTATAAGCTTCATAGTGACAGTCTAAGTAGAGATATGGAAAGAATAAAGTCAGAGAATTTTAAACTTAAGAAAAATGAAAAGGGCTTTCTAGAAAAAATAGAAGCACAGAACAAGGATATTAAAAAACTTAAGTCTGATTTTAGTTTAAAAAGTTGTCACCGTCTAGATGCCAAACAAGAAATTGCTGAGTTAACTGCTCAACTGGAAGCTTCCAAGTTAGAGATTTTAAATCTAACCAGTAAGTTTAAAAGGGCTGAACTCGATTTTAAAAAAATCGATATTTCCAGTAGCGTAATTAACTCAATGATTGAGAACCAACTGTGGTGGAAAGAAAATGAAGGTGAGGGAATAGGATATAGTCGAGTTCCCCCACCTTACAATAATAATTATGTCCCTACCCCTGTTACCAAAGAACAGGAAGAAAAGATAAAGGACATGAAGTATGGTAAACAAGACAAAGGTGATGGAACCAGTTCTGCAAATGCTGGTTCGTCTACTTCAAATATGAACGATTCTAATGTATCTACTTCATGTGTAGAAAGAGTAATTGTGAAGGAGTGGACTGATGAGGATGACGACCCTTGTTTTGATTTTGATAATAATACTGTTTCTGATGTTTCTTTAAAACTTCCTGTTTTGAATTCTGTTATTCCGACTGTTTGTGTGGGCTCTGTTTTAAAGAGCAAGGTTTCTTGTGTGGTTGATTCTGTTGAAACTTTGAACTCTATTAATGTGGTTTTTAATAAAACTAAAAATTCAAAAATTTCAAAAACATCAAACAAAAAATACGTTGCACCTAAATTTGTCAAAGAGGGATGCTCTAATGACAAACAAGGTGATAAGTTCAAAAAGGAGAACAGGAGTTCTCGCAAACTTAAGCAGACTGGTCCACACAACCAGTCCAGACAAGGAGTTGCCAAAAATGACTTTTTTATAAAACGTCAAACGTGTATTAACTGTGGCACTCCTGGTCATATTGCCAGAAATTGTCCACATCGTCTGTATGTTCCTTACTACGGATTTTATCAAAGGAATATGCCATACATGCCCCATAACGCGTACAGGCAAGGATTCAAGCATTATCAAGCTAGTTCCTTTGACAATGATTGGAATCAAAACAAGTCTGGCAGGTTTAGTCCTCATCAGGCCAAACCTAACATGTCAAATATAAAGGTCAAAAAGGGTGTTCCAAGTTCAAATTCTCACATGAACACTAACACTAGACCAAAATAGGAGAAGAAGGCTGTTTCGTCTCCATCTACATCTAAAACAATGGAGATCATGACAACCATTCGTACCTATGATTCCAAATCATACAGTCATAAATGGTTGCCTAAATCTTCGGCAAAAGTGTCTACTCATTCCATTTTTGATGATCAAAAGGACATGTCATGGCAATCCGTGACAACTGTAGATGAGTCAGGGTCACCCAGTGTAAGTATGGACTGGGTACCAAAAACTAACTAATCCCGCGCTTTGTGCAGGGACAGCTATGGAGGTTTATCATCAGACCTTGGTATGTTGCTAGTGGTTGTTCCAGGCACATGACAGGGGACATTACCCAGCTGCACGACATTCAAACATTTAATGGTGGGTATGTGTCTTTTGCGGGAGGAGAGAAAGGAAAGATCACTCAGAAGGGTACTGTAAGTAACGGTGTTTTAAAATTTGAAAATGTTAATTTTGTTCCAGAATTGAAGCATAGTCTTTTGAGCCTATCACAAATTTGTGACAAAGATTTTTCAACTCATTTTACTAAAAAGGAGTGCTTAATTCTGAAACCTGGTATAATTATACCAGAAGATTGGATTCTTGTTCGATCACAAAGAAAAGATAATGCTTATGTGATCGACATGAACAAAAATGTTCCTGACAAAATAACCTGTTTGTTTTCAAAAGTGTCAGAATATAATGCAATGCTTTGGCATCGTCGGCTTGGTCATGCTAATACAAAAAATCTGAATCGTCTTGCTAAAAATAATTTAGTGCGTGGTTTACCAATCAAAGATTTTGTGACTGTTGAAAAATGTGTGGCTTGTTCTTTGGGTAAACATCATCAAAAATCTTACAAGCCAAAATTGATTAATACCATTTCGTCTGTTTTTCAACTACTTCATATGGACCTTTTCGGGCCAGTTCATGTTTTGAGTCTGTCTCGTAGCTCTTATTGTCTCGTTATTACTGATGATTACTCACGTTTTACATGGGTATTTTTCTTGTCAAATAAGAGTGAAACTGCAGATCTAATCAAGTTCATTGTGCTCATGGAAAATCAACTGAATTTAAAGCTGAAGGGAATCCGTTGTGACAATGGAACAGAGTTCAAGAATGCAACTTTGAATCATTTCTGTTCAGAAAAGGGGGTGCTCCGTCAGTACAGCGCCCCACGGACGCCTCAACAAAATGGTGTGGCTAAAAGAAGAAACAGAACTCTTATCGAAGCTGCAAGAACAATGTTGTGTGACTCCAAACTGCCACTGTTCTTTTGGGCAGAGGCTGTTAACACGGCTTGCTATGTTCAGAATCGGATGATAATCAACAAATCCAAAATGAAGAACCCATACGAGATTGTTTACGGTCATCAACCCACTGTTGCGCATTTTCGAGCCTTTGGTTGTCCATGCACTTTACTGAATCTCGAAACTACTCCAAAGTTTGGGGCTGCAACCGATGAGTGTTACTTTGTTGGGTATGCGGGAAATACAGCTTATAGGGTCTACAACAAGTCCACCAAACAGATCTTAGAGTCCTATGAGGTTCGTTGGCTGGAAGAAAATGAGACTGATGCTCGTGTTGGTCCTGATTGGCTATTTGACTACAATGAGTTTTTCAAACCATTCAATGTGTTTCCAGTCATCAGCACCGAACCCCTATGTGGTCCCACAGTGGAAGTTGCAAAGGAAACTCCACAGATTGTATCTCATATCTCTCCACTGATTGATGATGATGTTACAGAGTTGAATAATGCTTCACCTGCCACTGATGCTCAGCCCAACAAAACTCCAGAACCAGAATGCTCGCCAAACATGTCTGAAAATGCAACTAATGTTGAGGGGGGGAGTTCTATTCGTCAGATCTGCGGGAGCATATTGTTTCCCGATGACATTCCAAATGAATATGTCGCCAGCACTTCGTACTCTCACAGTACGGCGACATCTGGATGGAAAACCCCTCTTGTTGATGATATTGAGAACTTGTCAAATCTACAATCTACCGGTGATGTCTTTGATCATTTAATTCCATCAAGAATTCAGAAAGATCATCCGATTGAAAATTTTATAGGTCCCTTTGAAGCGGGAGTGTCCACCAGAAGCCAAACAGGACACATAAACAGTTGCGTGTTTTCTTGTTTCATCTCTCAAATTGAGCCTAAAAATGTTGATATGGCTCTTCAGGAACCAAGTTGGATTGATGCTATGCATGAAGAGTTGAATCAGTTTGATAAGCTGAAGGTCTGGAGATTGGTTAAACTGCCTGAAGGAAAGAAAGCTCTAGATACTAGATTGGTTTTCAGAAACAAACAAGATGATACCGGGGTTATTGTTCGTAATAAGGCACGACTAGTAGTTCGAGGCTTTCGCAGGTTGAGGTGTCAGATTACACTAAAGTCTATGCTCCAGTGGCTAGACTTGAGGCTATCAGAATTTTTCTGGCATATGCATAATTCATGGGGTTTACAGTGTATCAGATGGATGTTAAGACCGCATTTCTGTATGGAGAGATTAAAGAGAAGATTTATATTGATCAGCCACCGGGCTTTGTTGATTCTAAGAAGCCAAATCACGTCTACAAGTTAGACAAGGCATTGTAGGGGTTACATCAGGTTCCTCGAGCGTGGTATGCTACATTGACCGCGCATCTTCTTGATCATGGCTACAAGTGAGGAACCATCGATCAAACCTTGTTCCGGAAAACTGTTGGAAAAGATTTGATTCTCGTCCAGATTTTTGTTGATGACATCAATTTTGGATCCACCAGTGCTGAGTTGTGCACTGAATTTGAGGGTGTGATGAAGAAGAGAATTGAGATGAGTTCATTGGGTGAAATGACAACGTTTCTGGGGCTACAGGTTCGTCAAAGCTCAAAAGGAATTTTACTACATCAAGGGAAGTACGTTGAGGATATGCTGGTAAAGTTCGAGTTTAAAGATTCAAAGAGTGCCAACACTCCCATGGCAGAAAGACCATTGCTGTCATCTGATCCTGATGGGATTCCCGTAGATCAAACATACTACAGATCGATGATTGGGTCTCTGATGTACCTGACAGCAAGCCGTCCTGACATCCTGTTTGCAGTCTGCCAGTGTGCTCGGTTCCAGGCTAATCCTAAACTCTCTCATTTAATTGTTGTTGAACGTACTTTTAGATATCTGAAGGGACAACCAAAGTTAGGTCTTTGGTATCCCAAACAATCAGAATTTGATCTTTTTTTTTTTAATAGATAGCAATTATGGTGGAGATGACATTGATAGGAAATCCACGTCAGCTGGATGCCAGTTCTTAGGAGACCGTCTCATTTCATGGCAGTGTAAGAAACAACAGACAGTGTCTACTTCGACTGCTGAAGCGGAGTATGTTGCTGCATCTGCTAGCTGCTCTCAGGTTATCTGGATGCAAAACCAACTGTTGGATTACGGTTTGGAATTTCTTGACACTCCTATTTTTTGTGATTATGATGCGGCCATTGCCATTGTGAAAAATCCCGTTCAACACTCCAAAACCAAGCACATTGACATCAAAATTCATTTTATTCGTGACTGTTTTGATCAAAAATTAATTCACCTAGAACAAGTCCACACTGACAACAATGTGGCGGACTTATTTACAAAACCGGTCAGAACAGCAAAATTTAATGTGCTTGTGGGTTTTCTTAAAATGCTTCGTTTTGAGGATTGAGTCTTTTTGGGTATAAATTTGTACATATTTGTTATTCTTGCACAAATTTAGGGGGAGAAAAATCAAAAAGTCAAAAATAGTGTGTGTGCGTTGTTTTATTATTAAAAATCAAAAAGTCAAAAATAGTGTGTGTGCGTTGGTTTTATTCTTTTAAAAAAATTTTCTTTCAAAATTCATTCTCGCTTAAAATTATGTCGGTTGCTCAAGTTTGAATGACATATATTCGTATATGGTTGGTCCAGTGTTCTACTTGTAGTTTCATAGGATAGCCATTTACCCAACGACTGAAAGCACCTGGGGCGATTATGATGTGTTTTGTGTTTTGTGTTCTTTCATTTAAAATTATGTCGGTAACTCTGACCTGGAAGGACATGTATGTTATACATTTTTGGTCCGATTAACCACTTGTGGTCATAACAGGATAGTCATTCACCTAAAAGCTCAACAGTGACCGGGATGACTGAATCCTTAACACGCGTGTTTTATGTAACTCCATGGGAAGTGATATTACTATTCAGTTAACAGCTTCTTAGAAGCATCAAAACATTTTCAAATGAAAATTGATCCAACCTTTGGAAAGTGATAGATGAATCGGTTTTGTGTGCCTAACGGGTGAAGTTATTAAGCTTAAAAGGCTCTAGAACAGTCATTGATTTGTATGGTCATTTTGAAGACATGTGCATGTGTCCAGATGCATCTCTCCGAATGATAGGCAGAAAAACAATTACACAGTCATACACGAGCCCGTTAGTGTCATGATCACCAAAAATACTGTATTATTATGCTATTATTATTAATCCAAAAATAAAAAAAATCTGCAAAAGAGTTATTTGAGTATTATTTTAATCCTTCAAAGTATTTTTAAAGGTTTAAAGGGTTATACTAGAACTACAGATATGGGGGCACACAAGTAAGTCCTGTCATGTCTCGAATGAAAGGCTTGTGAGTTTACTGGCACTAAGTCCAACGTTCAACCATAAAGCCTAAAAATTTGCCTTTATATAAAATCTTTTGATCAAGCACTAGGGGATTGGAATCAAATTGGGGTGATCTGGGGAAAGCCAAATACGCTTTGAGAAGAGATAGGAGGCACCACAGGTCCATGAGTGATGTCCATCTAAGCTTTATGCCGAACTGAACCTTAATCATATCACTGATGCAACGAAAATCATGCTAAGTATGTTATACCTGCTATCAACCTGGCTCTTTATGCCATAATAACGCTGAACATGAATCCTTGTGACAGCCTCTTAAACGATATGATTCCATGTTCGGATCTTTACATAAAAGGGCGGCGTTTTTACTAAAACCGAAATTTGATCCCGATTTTTCAAATTCAAAGGGAGTTACTGTGTAAATTAAATGTGTATTTCCTTTGTTTTTATTCTTAGTCAACTTTATTTTGTTTTGTCATGCCTATTTTATTTTGTTTCGTTCTTTCCCGAAATTACTCTCCTCGAAACGTTTGTGTAAACTGAGTTTATTTCAAATTTGGGCTTTGAAAGTTTCTGGTTACTTTGGGCTGCTTGATTTTTTTTGTTGGGCTTTTCACGGGTCCAAGCTTCTTTTAGGGTTCTCGGCCCGAGTTAGTTTTAATATAATGTAAGTTGTATTATTTCTTACTTTCATTATTTTCACAAAAATCAAAACCTTATCTCCCTCAAGCTTCTGAGCCGAAATCTAATTCATCATCTCTAATCTTCTTTCAAGAGTTTTTCTTCTTTAACTAACAGGTATTGAAGAAGATCTTACGAAATCTGTGTACAAACAAAGGGTCATATAATGATTGCCATGAATTGATTTCATGAATATTTAGATGAACTAACAGTGGATTCATGAGTATCTAAGGGCTTTGATGGATTTTTTGGTTAATCAAGTGTTTTCGGCCGGTTGGTTTGGTCAAGTTGCAGGTTTTTTGGAGGTTTTAAGGATCTCGGTGGGCTGAAGATGATTACACACTTCCCAAGGTGGAACCCAAGGAGTTCTCTGTCTCCATCTGTCAAAGGGTTCTCGGTTGACTTTCATTGACCGAGAACACCTTGTATTGACAAAGAACCCTCGTTCTCGGCTAAGTGACTGAGAACTCCTGTTCTCGGTTGTTTCCTTGACTTTCGTTGACCGAGATCTCTTTAATTGGGCTTAACTCTCACTGATTAGGCCCAATCCTTTACTGTGTTGTGAGCTTGGGCCATATAATGCATTCTTGGGCTCTCCTATGAATCCTTTTGGGCCAGCTTCAGCCTTACGGACAGATTCTTTTACTTATCATGAACCATTTTTGAGTACTATCGAATTAATTTATATGTTTGTCTAACTTGATACGTTTGGTGCAGAAATGGCTGATCAGAATTCGTTAAAGACTGTTGACACGCACAACATAGCTGGATACTTATATGATCCACCCCTGATTCACAAGGAATTCAACTCTATGATTGTCGGCCTCAACACGTCCAGGATCTCTCACGCACTACGAGAGAATCCTATCATTTGCAAGAAGATGATCATGGATTTTTGGAACAATGCTTCAATCAACCCACGCGGAAAATATGGAGTCATATCCATAGATTCCAAAGTACAGAAGAAGCCATTCAGTATCACTGAGGCTATTGTGAGAGAGGTGTTATTGTTTGGTGATCAACCTGATTACCCGACTGAGTACTCCACTGCTGCTGTTACAGAGGTTCTCACCAGAATAGGATACGAGGGAACCTATCCTCCAGCAATCAAGAAACTATTTCACCCATACTGGAGATTCTTGACTCACGCGTTTTTCACTTGCGTGTCCGGTAGGAAAGGGGGCTCCGATGAGATTAGTCATACTCAGATGTCTGCTATCACTGCTCTGATCATGGATTGGGATTACAATTATTCCAAGTTCGTTTTCAATGAAATGATGAGCAATCTGAAAGGGAAAAAGAAGGAGATGTTTATTATGTATCCAAGGTTCCTGCAGATGATTTTCGACTCTCACTATACAGACCTTGTAAAATCTGTTAACACTATGGACATGAACTCATTGGGACCCAATACCTTTGGGTTGATGAAACAAAACAGGAAAGGTGCCAAGATCGTTTATCGGGGCCTTCATGCTCTAGTAAAATTTGGATGATTTGCTGAGACAGAAGCTGAGCCGGTCATAGCTCAGGTTGCTGATGAACACGCGGCACCAGTTCAACCGCATGTTGCAACTTACGAGATTTCTGAAGATGAAGAAGATGAGACTGAACATCGCCAGTCAGTTACCTCTCCAAGTACTGAGACCTTAAGTGCTTTGGAAGCTGTGAAAACTTTGTTACAGTCAACTATTCTGAAGCCTCCTCAGACTTTTGCTGAGATCAATGAAGAAGACATAGCTGAGGATCCAGCCGCAGACCTCGGTCCACGTAAACGAAGAAAGAAAGATCCGAGGCTTGGCGTGCTAATTAGTGATTCTTAAACAACCACTATGCCAACTACTGATGCAACAACTGGCCCTCAACAACATACTGCGCAACCTGAGCCACCAGCCCCAGAAATACAAGCTGAACAAGATACACTTACTGCTGAGCCATCATTTCATGATCTGTTGACTAGTGATTTTGTCAGTGAATGTGATTTTGAGACAAATACTCCACACACCGACACTACAGATATTCCCTCCGGCTCATCTGGCCCAGATATTCAGGGTCAGTCAAGCTCAGGTACGTCAGACAAGATTGCCCAGATTCTGGCTATGCAAGAAACCTATCTTCGGAATAAAGGTAAAGGTGTGGTTCTTAAAGATGCTCCTGTTGATGTTCATTCATTATAGCGTCGAATCTTTGAACTCGAACAAGATTCGGTAGTCAAATATGTTCGTATTCAAGAGATGGAAGCAAGTAATTCTGATAAAGATTCCAAGATCAAAGAACTACAGTCCAAGATGGGAGAATTAACTGCTTTGTATCTTGATCTCCAACAAAGGTTGTTTCAAAAGTTTGGAGATGAATTTAAAGGCAGTGATGACATAGCCTCCAAAGTACCCAACGTGAGTCAAGGTGGTAGTTCTTCTGCTAGTCCTGTTGACAACATTGATGAGTCGGAATAGCTACAACAGTACATGGATGCCCCCCCCCCCCATCTCCAAGGAGAAATCATATAAAATTAAGAAGAAGTTACTTGAAAAGGGGAAGAAGAAACTGCTAGTGATGAAGAACTCGAATCAGAATGTTGAATCATCAGATCATCCAGACAGGTTCATTGTCACTTTTCAAAAGGGTTTCTCTGGTAAATACGGTGATCGATCGGGAGTTCTATCATGAGGTTTTGATGCGGATAAGAGTATGTGGTGGGTAAAAAGGAAATCAGGAACAACTGAGTACTACAAGATGATGAAAGACTTTGGTTCCTGGACCAAAGTGGATCTTAGTGACCTGATTAATGCTCCATTCACCAATCCAACGAATGACAAGCGCGGTATTGATTTCTGGAACTTTCTGAGAAGACAAGTCGACAGAGGTTTCCCTGATATGAAGACTGCTGAGTCTTTTCTGAAGAAGGCAAAGGGAGTCCAATATCCAAGATCCAAGGTCCAGACAAGGCCACTCATATTCCTGTACCAGACGAGATTCCAGATGGCACGTTGGATAACATGAGATTTTGGATGTATGATAGTGTAACTACTACAGTTGTCATCAAACTGGCTAAAGGAAAGGGTCAGTTAAGATTCGTTGATCCAAGAGACCTACTGAAGTTCAATGAAAGGGATATCAAGACTCTAAGTACGTTCCAGATAATTGCCGATCCGATTTTTGAAACGGCTGCGAAAGAATTCACCCGTATGGTAGCTTTGATTATCAGATGCAGATTTTGGGCGGGTGCTTTGAAAGATGCTAATATAGACTACATGGAACATGACTAAAAGACAAAACTACAAACCAAGGGGGAGATTGTTGGGCCTAGTTTATGTGGTTTGAGCTTAGTATGTATTCAGTTTTCTTGTTTTAGGCTTGGGATATGGGTTATGATGTGAGCCGAGAACACCTTAGTGTTCTCGGTGGGCTTTTGTTTGTTTGGGCCGGCCACTATGTTGGTGTCCCTATCTATATATAGTTGTCATCATGTATAGGGTTAAGGTTGTTCATTCCAAGTCATTGTAATTGTGTATTGTAAGTGCTTAAGCACCTGACGTATTCTTAATATACGTGTGTTTTGAAGCAATCTCGTGTTACTACCTTGTGTTTACTCGTGTTCTTGAATCACCAAGTATCGGTATTCCGCACCTATACTTGTTATATTGATATCATAATTGCAGTGATCCAGATTCGGGACTTACAGATTTAATTTTCAATTAAGGCACAGAATATCAGAAACTATCAGCCTCTAAAATCAGTTCAGGCTTAGTTTGAATTTTACCATATCACCCCAACTTAACTTAAACCATTATGCTGCTGATCAAAATACAGATTTTATAGATTTATAAACAATCTAAGCTCATAACCCACACTACAAGGTCTACCCCCTTTATCAAGCAATACACCAAGCTTCCTTTACTTTGAATGAATATGCACGAGTTCATCTGTAGGCTTACAGACATTGTATCCCCTGGGGTCCGTTTCTTATTGGTATTAAGACGCGCGCAAGGAATGAACAATGTATGACTAACAGCGGATTTTGATCAAGTCAGTAATGAGTTTGTACAATGTAAAGTAGTGATCAAGTTTAATGACATTGTGTTTGCTCTAAAAGCATTTGAAATATTCATGTTTATGAATACCCAGATAATTAAGCCGCATAAAGACTCACAGTGTCTAGAAACCGGATGCATCCCATCAATACAGGATTTGAGGCCATAAAACTGTACACCATTGAAGCGTTAATCACAAACTAGATGCATTTTATTTAGAATTTTTGTTTTTGGTAATTAAACAAACATAAGGCTTAAGTATGACAGGCTATTACATTAGGTTGTGCGCCCATTCCATCGCACCACGCGGGCACCCAGCTAGTTTTATTAAAAGCTTCTGCTACTCTGCCAAACACCTAAAAATATTTAAAAAGCTACAGCTTCCAGGCATCAGCTTCCAACCTTCAGCTTCCAGCTTTCAGCTAACAACCACCAACTAGTTTTGCCAAACATATCGCAGGACATGAAACAAAAGAAAATAACCTTCTTGCATAATTCCTCTTTGGCTAAATCAGAGACAAAGAAAAGATATTTGGTGCTCCAAACTTTTAGTGTTTGTGAAAATAAGAGATGTTTTCAGAGATTGGTTATTCTATCGTTGGTGATACATCACATGTTACTCGTTTTCTTTTGTATTTGATTTCATATACTTGAAGATTGCATGTTTCAAGTATATGATAATTATTGTATGCATCTATTATACCTAGAGAAGACTTTGTACTGAACTATTATTGGTGACTAGTAAAGAGCCCGCGTGTTGCAACGTGGATACAACGCAGGGGTTCAGTTCATTATGGTACCAACATTTTTTTATAGAAAAAATTATAGTCAGTATAACTTACGAGACAATAATAAATAATAAATTTATATAACATGCGTGTAATGTTATACCAGTCAAATTAAAGTCACTCTCATACACACTTGGAATTATTACACGATCCTGTTAAACACGACACGGGTTTTAATAGGTTTGAGTTTTAGCTTAACAAGTTTCGTGTCTTTAACATGTTGACATGTTTAAGACATGTTTAAATTCGTGTCCTAACAGGTTAAAGACCTGTTAACCTGTTAGTAACTTGTGTAAACTTTTATTTTCAAAAAAATATATACACACTACTAAAGTCTTAGCCTAAAGTCATAGTTACAAATGACATTTAAGTAATGTCCGTTTGAAACCGATATTATATTTTTTATGGATGTTGTAATTTGCTTCGATGGTTTTTTGTTTCAAGTATGTTATGAATTTGTTGTCTTTTGTTTCAAGTATGTTATGGATTTGTGGTTTTTTGTTTCAAATGTGTTATAATGGGTTATCTATTAGTTAAGGCTTTTATTCTCATTTTGAAAATTTTGGTTTCGTTACACGTGTATTATTCCATGTTTTTAAACAGGACCTATAGCATATCTTAACAGGTTAACTTGTTACTAAAGAGGTTTGTGTTCGTGTATGGAAAAAATGACACGATTAGTTATCGTGTCGTGTTCATGTTTAGCACAACAGGTCATCGTGTCTTATCGTGTCGCGTCCGACATGTTATGACAGCCCTACTTGGAATAAAAAACCTCAAAACTTTCACTCTTTTTATAAGAAAACGCAACGTGCACCATTAGTGATAAAAATTTGATCTTTCGTTTGTGTTTGATTGTTCGGTATCTGTAAAAAAAATATATCCTTGTATAACAATAATTGAAGTAAGGAGAAGAAAATAAGAAACTAATTAAATATTGAACATTATATCTAACTACCTCTTTGAAAGGCCATTAAAAAAACTACCTATTTCAAATAACATAAATCAAACCGTCAAGAAAATAAGAATACAACTTTATTGCAATAATGGAGGTCGGTAATATACATTTGTTGAGGTTAGAATATCAATGCGCGGAAAAAAAAATTCACGTTAAACAAATCTTGTTCATGTCTGCCCGTGAGTTCGTGTCATGTCGTGTTTGAGCACATATATATGTCACAGTTTTCATGTTCACATTGGGTTTTAGTCTGGTTGGACACGCCAGCCTGCGAACACAACCCGATATTTGCACTGATTATATCAACTGGAACAAGAAAGACTGTTACTTTCGCATTTATTTTCCATTGTGAAGTACCTAATATTTCATTTGTTCACTTTTTCAATTTAATGTATACAACATGTTAAAGGTAACTCACTAAAATTTTAATAACTTTGCTTTAGGTATAAGGGGTGCCATGAGTGCTCCAGCTGCATTACTATCATTGGATTAAATTTAGATGTTACATATATAAATAAATAAGTGATATTGGTTTTTAATACTCTCAACTTTCATTCGTTAGTTAATATAACTCCTAACTTCGATTTGTTTCTCATCACTCTCAACTTTCACTCTATTTGTTTCTATCTCTCCCGAATTTAAAAGACCCTTAACTTCGTTATTTTTTTACTGTCGTGGCATTATTCTTGCTGACATGGCATTGTTCTTGCTGACGTGGCTCTTTGTAGTAATAATAATAATAATAATAATAATAATAATAATAATAATAATAATAATAATAATAATAATTTTCTTCATCGTCTCCCTCACCCCAACCACCCGCCTTAATATACATCACCACCGCTACCACCGTACAACTCCTCACAGACACTGGCACCACCGTACAATCATCATCCGATACGTCATCTCCTGATGGATCCAACAATCCGAGATCCACCAACTCCATTAACAACTCGCCGATGAATTACGATAACAAAACAAAACCTAAATCATCCTCTTCAAAATACGAACATCATCATCTGCCATCCGTCAAGCATACGTTAAATATCACTTTAATTTCACCAAATGAAGCTTAGAATGTTAACAAGTTAGATTCGGTTACTGAAACCCTGGCGGTAGATTAGGAACAAGTTCGGTAGCTTCGGGATCGGTTAATTCGAGTCAGAAAGGCACCACAGAGGCTCCGGCTACAGTTTCCCAATTCGAATCGGCCTTTAAGTTTTCAAGTCTTGCCATCTTGAACATCGATTGGGCACCGATTAAACAATCAAAAATCTGATGAGTTGTGCGGTTGTGCCGGTGTCTTTGAGGAGTTGTACGATGGTGGCAGTCTGTGTGTATTGAGGGTGGTATCTTGTTGGTGTGATGGTGGTGGCTGTGTATTGAGGGAGGTGATTGGGTGGGGGAGATGATGAAGAAGACAAACAGCAAGGGTGAGATATTATTATTATTATTATTAATAAAAAAGTTTTTATTATAATTTTATTAGAAAAGTCACGTCAACAAGAATGATGCCATGTTAGCAAGAATAATGCCACGTCAGCAAAAAAAACTAACATAGTTAGGGTCAATTAAGTTTGGGAGTGCTAGAAACAAATAGAGTGAAAGTTGGGAGTGGTAGACAACAAATCGAAAGTTGGGAGTTATATACAACAACGGGTGAAATTTGAGAGAATTAAAAACTAATATCCCTATAAATAGTGATAGCTTGCTCAAAAGATTCCTTGCAGTCCTCTAAATTCACTTAAAAAAAATGAAAAAAGAACCATGCTAATAAACCTGAATTAACCTGAAACCCAACCCCAATAAAAAAACCAACCCGTTTCACCTAAAACCCGAACAAATCATTCTTAACTGAGTCGGTCTTTGAATCAATTCTCATGGACCCCCAACCCGAATAACCCAAAACCTAAAAGGTTTCCCAAAGTACACCCTTAAATGATTGCCCCTTTATACATACGTGCACATGCATTGTATGTACATATATGCATATATACCGAATGAAGTAATAGATTCAAAATATGTATATTTGCTTACTTTTATCTAATAAGTAAAGCTAAACTAATGTTTCCACGCACAACCTCAATAACCTTTTCAGAATCCTCCTTTATTGCATACCGAATGAAGGCAAACGCTCTTGGTCTTTTAGCAATCTTATTCATCAGCAAATTTACTGAAAACCCGTACGATATTATTATTATTATTTTAACACTAAAGATCTTCATTACAAAAGTAAATATAATCATAAGTTGATATAATACCAATACATTGTCTATTTATCAAGTTGAATTAGAGCCAAATCACGGTTAAGACATCAACGTACCTAAAATCCACTATCCGAAAAAACAAGCACATATACCTTTTTTATGGACTCATATCACTGGGCGCCCCTTCACCACAATTAACAACCATCCGATTGTGAAAGCAACCACATTTATCCAAAATGAACTTATATTATCTAAAAAATTATAAATGTCCCAGTCACCACACTTTCGAATGTCCTACTCACCACACTTTCAGGATCAGCAAGCATGTCAAATGTGACATCACACAATGCTGCTACTGCTGCATGAGATGGTTAACAATATATTTGAACCAAACTAATCCAGTTCAGCTTAAAAGAAGAAATACCTTGCACGATGGCTGCAAAGATGTCAAACCCGTAGATCCACCAAGTATCCATTTCATTGATCTTCACCATAATTATTATTTGATATGATTCATTAGTAGAAGTGAGTGCTATGGGCATGCACGTAGTTCACTTATCGTTAGCCAAAACCAAACAAATCCTACTCCTCCAAGACTAAAAAAAAAATAACAAACTACAGTAACAATTGTATCTATTTTGTATGAGAATCAAAATTCAAACCAACATTTATGCTTAAAAGAATGAAAGAAGGCGAGAGTGTATATCTTGATTCTTATACTCATAGTGTCTCATAGGACAATCTAAAGTTATAATTTAACATGACCTTAAAGAATGTATTTAACCATTTAAGAATTTGTTCAATGTATAAATTTTTCAATAAATTGTTAGTCAAACTTTTTAAACAGAAAGAAGAAACACTCTAAAATATAAAAAAAAAAAAAAGCAAAAGAAAGGTCAGCCTAATTTACAGGCATTGCACAAGAGTAAAGAACAATCTCGGGCCTGACATTTCACGGTGCCTTGTATAATGTTGTTACATCATGTATCGATCACCTTCACCAGTTGTAAACATTTCAAATGCATTTCTTCACGAAGACTCAATGTACGGTCGAATCATTTGGTGGTTGTTCGACAACTAACCCTGTCTTCATCCAAAGACGGAAGTTGCAAATCCTGAAATTGCAGCTGGCAAAATCCAGATAAGATCAACAAAGTATCGAAAAAAAATGTAGAACATGTTTTTAAGGTTATGTGTACCTGTGACTGTAACAACTGATTTGATTGCTGATCTTGGGACTTTGAATATGCTTGTGTTTGAAACATAAGATAATATGCTTCTTTTAAATCCAATTTATAGCTTGGTGTTTGTAATATTCCTCCTTGTTTAGCACCTGGCCCCCACATTTATAAATATACAATTTCAAGTGAAGTGTGCAGTATTGTTTTGTACTTTCTGTATCAAGTTTAGTACATTGCATAATGTGTTGTAGGTTATGCATTGAGATTTGTACCTTTTCGATCGTGCACCACTTTATTTTGTTGACAGACGCGTGTGATCTTCCTTTCCACGTGTTCCATTGCTTTATCGTGTGTCCTCTCTCTCACTGTACGACTCCATCTTCAATTGAAGGACGCATGGTGAATTTGAAACGATTTGCAGGCGGCTCAAGCCTTTTGAGTTGTGCAATTTAGGGTTTGATCGAGCGACGAAACATGCCAGAGGGAGATGGATTGCGGTTGAGATGTTCGCGTGAGGATTTAGTAACAAAGGTACTATTCATATATTTAGGTTTCGTTTTTTTATTTTTGGGTTTTTGTTTCAACGGAATCTGATTCGTTGTCTGGTTTGTGATGTATTTCATCTGAGTTTAACAATACGAACTGGAACGCTGCATTTTACTAATAGGCGCACCACTTTGGTGTATCTACCCTGCCAACACGCTGCAAAGGTAACTTTTTAGGCTTCTTTTATTTTATTTTTAATTGTGTCGAATCTTAATTGGGTTGTGTTTGTTGTTTGCATGTGAATTCCCTTTACATCAGTGTATCTGGAATTGGCTGCATAACCAGTCCTGTTGAGTACTTTGGACTTCCTTCTGTTGAACCAGGGAACACGACCGATGGTTAGACCAGATTTTAAAATTCGTTTCCAAAGCTCCATTTAGTGATTCGTTTACTACTTCAGGTTTATATTTTATTTACCCTGTGTTTCATATTTTGTTAAAACCGAGGTCCACACCAAGGTAAAGTAGACTCATATTTGTTTTAAATATATATGCTTGCAATTTGTTGGAACAAGAGACACAGAGACACATAGGAAT
Source organism: Bidens hawaiensis (assembly GCF_021521415.1). Classification (NCBI taxonomy): domain Eukaryota; kingdom Viridiplantae; phylum Streptophyta; class Magnoliopsida; order Asterales; family Asteraceae; genus Bidens; species Bidens hawaiensis. The sequence continues at coordinate 64,970 of NW_027499004.1, forward strand.
CACTTGGGGTGATAAGAAGATAGAGAAGAGGACACACCAGTTTATTGATGGTGTGTTTGATTTTAGATTGAATTTAGTTTTTGATTCTTTTGTTTATTTTAAGATTCTGTTTTATTTATCAATTTATTATAGAGAATACAGTGGCTAAGCTGGAAAGGCTGCCTATGTATGAAGCATCCATGCCTCCAGGGACTGTTTGATCATTATTTTTATTTTAGAAATAATAAATTAGGATTGAACAAAGTTGATAAAAACCCATAATTGATCCTTTACATGAAGTTTGAGTAAACCAGATTTATTGTTTTTTGAACACTGCAAATATCAGGAGAGATTCAATAGCCACTTGGAACCACAGAACCTGTAGTAGTTAGTATATTATAATTTATTGAACCGTCACTAAATTTTAAAATAGGTCATGATAAAAGAGTATTAGTCATGTGTTACACTTAGGGTCGCTTATTTCAATGTTGATTTCAGAATAAGAACATGAACATGAACATGTCACAAGACATGTTACAAGTGCAACATAGATTAAACTTTTGATTATGGGAATGCTATTTGCAAACGGGCCAAATTGGCAAAAGAAACTTTTTAACATTATGATTCTAGGTTAGTTTTGATACGGGTAAACATCAGTTACGAGAATTTTTAGATCTAACTAACAAAAGGATTGTTGACCCGTTAGGGCGGCGCAACGCGCGGCGGGCTCGCCAACTAGTTTTAGCTACAAAACACAAACCTTAAACAATCACATATGGTTGCATGGTTGGGTGTAGAGGGCTCTCACTTTTACCCGAAACCTGAAACCCAACCCGAAAAAACCCGTACCCGAACTCGAACTGACCCGACTCGAAGAACCCGAACCCGAGAAAAGACTAACCCGAACCGAAGTAATTCGGGTTGGTTCTAGGGTTTGATTTATAAGATTTGGGTCAACCCGAATAAACTTTTAGTTTTGAAATTAAATATATTTTTATGTATAACAGGCTAAGTTTTAGCCACTAAACGTATTAGAATCTGGCTTTAATCGACTGTTGTCATTCTAACTATTATGGATCGATTGTTTATTATTAACTTATGTTATCTGTTTATTACTAATAGCAAGCGTAATCGAACAACCAAACACGCCCGATGGAATACGAATATGGTTCGAGTTGGTTTCACTCTTCTTTTGAATTGTTTTATCAAGTTATGTTAGTTTATTATTTAATTTTTTGTGTTATAAGCAAAGAAAAATATGTTGTTTTAATTTTACCATTGTAATTTTAAAAAAAATTTGGTTTTGTTTTTTTTTTTTCCTAAGATACTCGAAACCCGATTAACCCAACCCGAAAAAGCCCGAACCCGAAAAACCCGTGAGAGTTTTGGGTTGGATTTCGGGTCAAAATTTAAAACTTTGAAACCCGAAGAACCCGACCCGAAAAACATGAAACCTGAAAAACGAACCCGAAAAACACCCCTAGGTGTAGTACACATAATAACTTACATGCCAAAGTTTCAACCTACGTATAATGCGATATATCCAACGAAAGGTGGCCCAAATTGCAATTAATGCATACAATCTTTTGAATTGTTCTATTCAAATTTCAAATTTAATAGAATGCCAATGTACTAATAAAGTAAAATAATTATGAACACATCACTTTGTGGTTAATCCTTATAATCTTCCCTTCAAACGTAATATATGTCATAGATCAACCTCAAAAAGTAATATATGTCAATGATCATCAATTATTTACTTTCCTTTTACATTTCATTTATATTATATCTATAACATGATTAAATTATTCATTTTCCTTTAAACTCTATTTATATTATATCTATTCATTTTTATAAAAATAAATATTTATATATTATACTAATATATGTTGTTAGAATATATTTCACAACATATTTGATAAAATCCAAAAAACTTGGTAAAATTTAAAAATCAACAACAAAGCGTGTTTGTTAAAGAATAAAGATTGAAAAGAATCTAATTTTAAATGTTATCGTCAACATATTATGCTATGTATATTGTTGCAGATTGTAAATAAAAAAAAAGCTCTAATATGCTTTTATTTACGAAACAATTCTTTTAATCGTTAAATCTTAAACATATATTAACAAAACCTTTAAAAACTCTCCGGTTGCTCCTTATATTTTATCAAGCTACAGGATTACTTTATTTGTAAATTAAGTTTTCTCATGCATTTGACCCGAATTCATGGGTATGGGTCTCACCAAACCTAGATAGCCCTAAAATGAGTTATAACATTTAATTAAATTAAAAATTAATATCACCAAATATTTGATATGAAAATCCTATAGAATAAGGATATATTAAAAATTAATATCTGATATTTTTAAAGTAGATATTATTTATAAATTAAAAAACAATTTAACAATAAAAAAAATAAGCGGGTCATTGGTCTCACCAAACCTGGATAACTTTTAAACCGGGTTATAACGCCTAATTTATTTGTGAACATTTTTATCATTAACTCATAAGTATATTATTAATTTTCTTACAATAAATAAATTAAAATCCAAAATAATATATAAATATTATAAACAAATAATGTAAAACAACCCCGTAATACGAGGGGACTAAAACTAGTTATATGATAATATAACTTCTAAATCATATTTAAGAGCAATTAATGCATACAATCTTTTTGAATTGTTCTATTAAAATAGAATAGAATTGTGATAACATAACACAAACATACGCGAGGAATGAACACAAGAATAAAAAAAGAAGAATCTTGAAACTTGATCGGTTTGACTTTTGAAAGTCAAAGTAGGCAAAATACACCAAATTGAGAGAATAATAAGAATACTTTAAAAATTGAGTTGTGGCAAAATGAAATGGGAAGCAAATGAGCTCTATTTATAGGTCAACATGATCAAAGATGAAAACAAATAATTAAATTTGGTCCTGACTTGTTAATGGACATGAATAACATTCCAAACCTTTAAAATGATCATAAAAGTTGAGTTTAAACATAAAGAATATATTCAAATAAGTTTATTATCATAAAAATGATTTGAAACACCTTTGAAATCATCTAAAATGGTGTTAGAAAATAGTTAATGGAAGATCAAACATGAAAACTTGTAATATAACCCTCGCCTTGAATAAAATGCATTTAAAGTATAAAATACTTAAAATGGAGTTTAGGATTAAAATCGTATAGATGAAATAACATTATTATAAGTTAAAATTAGAGTTTACTAAATATGAAAATTCGAAAGTTAAACTGGTTCGGGTTTCTAGTTATAAATTTAACGAATGTTACAGATAGTGGATTTGATGCGGCTTTAGTAGTTCCGTGGTTTTTACTCTCTCGGTTTTGAAAGGTTTTCCATACTAAAATTTTGTGTCCCTTGGTACAATTAAAATACCATATTTGTTTGCATCCTCTTAGGTTCATTCGGGTCGTGATAAAGTTTAGCCAAACGAGATTAGTTCAGCATTATTTATTTACCGTTTGTGGCTAGGTTGTCGTGTTTCCTAACCGTCTAACCACGCAAACACTCACAAACACGTATTTCTTCTAACTTTTCTCGCCATGTATACGTATGTGACCACCCCCATTCTTTGATGAATCCTGATCAACAAAGTGAGGAGGAAAGTTTGTGATGAATACTGTGAATTATAAATCTTCTGCTTCCGGAGGTTATGGTTTAAAGTCATATCTCGCGCAAATCTCTTTTGTCCATTGCCTTTGATAATTTGTGAAAGGTTCATGTCCAATCTTTTAATGGTGGATCTAGAATTTTTTCATGAGGGTGGAAAATTTTAGGGATATTGGATTTTAATAATTTGAACTTTGATCTATTAGCCGATAGTAATCTCAACTTAAGAAATTCCCTATTTTAATACCAACTTTCACCCTATTGGCCTCCATCGAGCCTTTCCTAAGGAGACTAACCTGATTGGTTTTAGGGCAAACAAATTTATTTCTCCAAGTTTGGGGGGGGATGAAAAAGGTAATTAAACTTCAAAACCTACCGTCGTCTCCGCCGCCACCATTGTCCCACCACCGCTGCTGCGCCACCACTTCAGACCACCACTATGCAAATTATAGGTCTATGAATGGAGAGTTTAGAAAATTATATTATTATTCATTAATAAATAGGGGTGGTAGCGGCGGTGATGGGAGATGGTGGCAGCGATGGCGGCAGCGGCAGTGGGGTTTGAAGTTTAATTACCTTTTCATATGTCCCCCGAACTTTGAGAAATGACATTTTTTGCCCTAAAACTAACCGGGTTAGTCTCCGTTAGAAAAATGCTCAATAAAGGCTAATAGGGTGAAAGTTGGGATTAACCTAGAGAATTTCTTAAGTTGGGATTAATATTAGCAAATATGCCAAAGTTCGAATTTTTGAATTCAATATCCCAAATATATAAGGGTTCCTTAGGTTGTCGCTATATAATAGTTTTTTCTGATCGGGTTTTGATCATTTGGCTATTGCTAAATTTCACATACTTAAAAGTACGTTAAACATCTTTATAAATACATAATCAGTAACGAAGCTAGAAACTTTTAACATGATGGTCGTAGTTAGTTTGTCTTTTTTCTTTAACACAGTCTAATAAGAAGTCTTTTACCGATGCAAATAGACGGACTCAAAATTATTTATACAATAAAACATATAGATTTCCATGCTAAATTTAATACACTAAATAATATAAATAAATGAAAGGCAAAACAAGAGAACTACTTTAAGTTTTTGTTATTATAGTTAAACCAGACGACTAGACGGGTGCCCGCGCGATATAGCGGGAACATCGACCGTTGATAATGATTAGGTTTCAATTTTTAACAGTTCTGTTTCGGTTTATATGATCAAAAACCGCTACTAATTGTTTATTTAAAAACCATCAAAACCGAATCGCAAACACCGTTACGTAAATGTTAATTTTTTTTAACTAAGAAAACTTAGGCGATATCATACTCAAATTAAAGAGAATAAAATTCTCATTTTTATGGTGCCGGTTTTAAAAAAAATTATATTAACGTATGAAAAAATTATGACCGTTTAAAAGTCATGGGTAGAAGTTGGGTTAAATGTGAAATTAAAAATAATATATAGTTAAAAGTTAAAGGGCTAAGGCTGTAACTATTACTTAAATGTACAAAAATTAATTATTGTTTAGGGG